>NW_019396434.1:158238-305305 GCF_000591075.1 Eurytemora carolleeae | reverse complement strand
AAGGAAAAGGAAATAATCCAGAAAATCAAATTAAAATTTTTCTTCTTCCAAAAACGGCCTTGCAGTATTATTTACTAAGAGGGAGGGAGAGAGAGGGTGGGGGAAGGTGATAATTTGATAAACAAATACTTTTCTATTTTTGTCGACGTTACAACATTTAAGGTACACAAATGATTTCGTGTCGATTTTATTTTATAAAAATACTCCAAATCAGCCGAAAGTCAATTTTAAGTTAAACCCTGTTTTTAACATTTTTTAGATCAAATTTAGTTTAGAACAGAATTTTGAAAAATGTGATACTTTTTTTTAAAATATGGAATAGAAAGACGACATTATAGCAATACTTAAGTGTATTTTATGTTGTTACAAAGACACTTATTAAATCACAAATTTATTGAAATGGGTTTGTTTGGATCATGCTCAATAGACTTTTTAAAGTTATAACTTGATTCTAAAAGTCGTTTTCCTATTCCAGAGTTTTCTGTTTATCACTGTAATTTGTTTACAGAAATTGTACTGCAGGCAGAAACTGCAGTTTCTGGGAGAAATGTAAACAACACTTAAAGGGACTGTTAGGATAAAATGAAATGGAGTATAGGTTAAATATTAGGATTTTAGAACTAATATTGATCACGTTCAACTCTTAAAATTTGTTAGGCTTCCGCAGCATGCCAGCAGTCTTATACTCCCTTTCATTTTACCTTTATTTTGTCTCTTTAATCTCTTTACATATACAGAGTGTCCCACGAAACATAACAGTTGGTTCAAATAGTTGAATGTCTTCTTCCATACACTGTATAAGATATTAAAGACTTTTTGCAGTTTATTTAGTTTAAAAAACTTTTACTATAATATGGATGCCATATAATATTTATTATCATTCTCTTTGGCAACAAACAACATATTATGGAAGAAGACATTTTAAACTATTCACCAACTGTCATGTTTTTGTAAACACGATCCAATCTAGATAAATGTGAAATTCCTGCAAGGGCTTTGTAATCTCGTATCTTCTATGTTTTAATTTTACGCCCATGATACGAGAAAAGTATTTTGTTTGCCTTTTATAAAGTAAAAACGTTTTCTTCCTCAAAGCTCTTTAAAAAGAGGTTACTTTAATTTGATTAAGAATATGTAAGATTTCAATCTAACATAAAAATTGACCCGTCTAACCTTTTAAATAGATACAAAGTGCCGCTTGCAAATTATTTTTTTTTAAAATATTTAATCACAAAATTTGAGTTACGATCCTTTTACAGAAGATATTTCTTCATTCAGTTAACCCCTGATGTTTTATCGTGAAGTAAAGATAATTACAACAGATATGGAGGTTTCTGGTACACTCTATATTTGTAGTTTTAAACGGGAAACTGGTTCTTGTATTTTGGAGGGCCCTCGTGGCAGGATTTTTAAAAATAGATTTATCTTCAAGGATTGGAAGGACGAGGATTTCGAGGTGCCTTAGCTAGTCGAGAAAATGAGGAAAATGTGAGACTGTGGCTCGGACGTAATTGTTGTGGTTTGGGTCTACCCATGATANGGTTGCCCCCCCCCCCCTTCGTATATTCTGAAGCCAAATGTTGGAGGATTTCTATATTTGTGTTCTGTCGGTCGTCTTTTCTCTTCCTAGAAAATCTATCTTACCTTGAACAATTAAAGTTAAATTGAATAAAACTTGAGAAAGGTAATTGAAAACTTCGTTTTAACTTTAACTATCCTTAATTCCTGTTCTAATACAGGTTATCACAGAAAACATCCCAATTTTAACGATCGTTTTGGATCTTTGATAGATTAACGTATTAAAAAAAGGTTATAAATTGTTATAAATTTATTGTATTTGCATTCATTCTTTGTTTTAGGAAATAACAACTAGATATTAATTTTCAAGACAATTTAGATTTTCTTTAAGGGTTTGTAAACATGATTTTAGATACTCTCCGATTAAATACCCTTAACTGCTTTGTCTGATCTAGAGTGAATAAGATATCCATTTTATTAACTTTAAAATCTGAGTATTTTCCGTTGTGGCTCCTCTACAAAAGTGACTTGCGCATTTCTGCTGCAGGAATTAATTAGTTTATAGGGGGTCTCTTGAAATTACAACTACAGTCCTCTGAGGGAATTTAAGTATGAACAAGAAAGTCAGAATTTTATTTTTTGAAATGACATAAAAAAAATTCTCACTCATTGATTAATCTGTGAATGTGAAGGTTCATTTGGTTCTAACATCATTAGTCTGTAAGCATTATGCATACTGTACAACATGCAGCCTAAAATTCAATACTGTACAACATGCAGCCTAAAATTCAGTCCGGTAGTTCAAATAAACCCGAGTTTTCAGAGCACAGATTATAAGGAAAGTGTAGTTTTGATGGGGACACCCTGTAATTACAGAATCTCCCTAAAACTGCTTGTTTCTCATGTTTTAAGATTACAAAAGCAAAGACTAATTATAGAACAACTATTTGATCCAATTAAGCTGCAACATATTGGATTAATTGATAATATATCGTATATTTGGTCCCGAATTTACTAATTATAAATATTAGCCGGACCACCCAGCTTAATTACAGTAAGTTAGTAATTCTAATCATTAATTTCTTTTTCTTTGTTTTCTCCTTAATCTCAGTTTTTACACGGTTTACAGTATACAGTATACAATGCATGTATTTACCTTGCTCATTTTTGGTTTGTTTATTTTATGTTTACAATAACCGTCCAACGGCAGAGCCGCAGTTGGGAAAAATTATTTGCGAAAACTAACATAGCTTTGGGGCGAAACAGGGCAGATCAGTTTCTCAAAAAACTTTAAATAATCGCTTCGGAACATTAAACATTGAAAAACCTGAGCTGAAAACTTTAGAACTGTGGATATCTATATATATAGATTAGTCCTTGATCTTCTCTTTTCATTTATCTCGGTATCAATATAATCTTGAGTTTGTTGCTAGAAATTTTGTAAAATTCAACCAATAGAGTTGCGTATACAAAATCCAAAACAGCCAATTAGAAGCCGAGAAATTTTGAAATTTAGCCCGCGAAATTAAAAAGAGAGATTAGTAGAAAATCAAAAGTTTCGACAGTGGATACATAGATTTAGTAATTGGGATTAAAGGTATCAAATTTTTAAGTTTTCAGCTCTGATGACATTGCTTAAAAGGGACTGTTGTTGAAATTCTTCACAACTGATCCCTCAGTTTATGAGTTGCATTTACGATTCTCGGTAATACTCTCTAAAGCTTTGTCTGATTAAGGAATGCATATTATATATAAATAATTAAGTTGGTTTTGATAAGTTTGCCAGTGGAAAAAAAATTTGAAAAAAAATGTTGGAAACAAATTTCTATTTTGTTTAGCCTATAAAATTCCTCGGCCACCCATGAGTGTCCACAAAAAATGTCAGCCCAATCGGTCCAGCCGTTTTATAATATATAGATATAAGATAACGCGAGGACGGTCTCTAGTAAAACGCAAGGATAACTATTCCAATATATATTTTCATAACTTAACAGACTAAGTAATTGAGCCTAGCTTAACAGACTTAACAATGTTTACATATCACACATGAAAACTAAAAGTATAATGCCTCGTACGAATCCTCTCTGCTCCAGGGTACTCTGTGATGTTGTGGAACTCTCTTATTATAGGTCGAACTATCGTCTTCCACAATATCTATATTTGAATTTGTTTGATGATATATAAATATAAGATAATTTAATAACATACAATTTTGTCTACATAACATCCAAAGCGCAATATCTATATTTGAATTTGTTTGATGATATATAGATATAGGATAATATAATAATATACAATTTTGTCTACATAACATCCAAAGCGCAATATCTATATTCGAATTTGGTTGATAATGCATAGATATAAGAGAATATAATATATATATATATATAAATATATGATGAGTCAGTGTAAAAATATCCCGGGGCCAAACTAAATCAACCTATAGTTTACACCAGGGGTTAATATGTATCCATTCAATTTCAAGATTCGTATTTTTAATCTGAAACTAAGGAAATAATAATTTTAAATTTGTCATCGACCCCCACCATGTTCTTATACGAATATATTTTCAACCCCGTTCATCAACATATAATCATCAAATATATTATCTATATACTCTGCAAACCAAATATCTAAATGCATTATGCAAATCATGCAAATATCTCTGGCTTTAATACAAGAAATTCGTAGATTATTGTAATTAAAGTTATGATATTAGAGATCATGAAAACTACTGTTTCTTAAAACAGTAAAAAAGTTAAAGACAAAGAATACAAAATTGATCAAATTCGAAATTGAAATTGCTTAAATATTCTAAATCATCATGAAAACTTCTGTTTCTTAAAACAGTAAAAAAGTTAAAGACAAAAAAAAACAAAATTCATTAAATTCGAAATTGAAATTGCTTAAATATTCTAAATAATCATGAAAACTACTGTTTCTTAAAACAGTAAAAAGTTAAAGACAAATAATACAAAATTAATTAAATTCGAAATTGCTTAAATATTCTAAATCATGACAACCAAAATTGAAGGATGAATGCATACGCAGATTTTCATTGTTGTCAATAATTTGTAGTATAATTACTAACACATTTGAGATGATTTTCTCGAATTCATAACCGAAGAACTATATTTATAAACGCTTATAGGGAAAATATTTAAATCATGTCAAAAAATCATATACACAGTATTCAGTGAACTAAAGGATGCTTCGCACCTTTATAACTTTCAGGGGCGCGGATACTAAGAATCGAAATCCACCAAATTTTGGCAAAAACTTGACATTTTTGGCGGATTTTTAGCTGGGAAAATCCCTGAGAAACTCCAGCACCATAGTGTTTAAAGTGTTTGCAATGAAATGTCATAAAAAGCGTCAAATCTTTTGTTTTCCCGTGATAAAACTAATAATTTCGCATCATCTTGAAAATTTCATCCAATGACGCAAAAAGTTGAAGATAAAAAGCGTTTAGGATTCCACAGCAGTGCTCAATCAAGTTTAGGACCTGTTGGACCTCCAGGCAAAAATTTCATTAGTTACGCCCCCTTCCCTTTCCTGGTTAGAGGTATTGTAAAGCCCACCCTGACAAAGTATGTGTGCCTTTCTCATCTTCCACCACCCCCATTCCCCTCCCTCCCCCTTCCCTTCTTTCCCCTTCCTTGCTTGTTAGCTACTGCAGTCTAAATTAGTCCGGTTGGACCACCCAGAACTAAAAATACAAAACCTAATGAAATGTTCTGCAATAAACAATTTATTTGACATTTAAGGTGAAACAGCCGTTTAAGGTGAAACAGCTGTTTAAGGTGAAACAGCTGTTTAAGGTGAAACAGTTGTTTAAAAGTAGAGTTAGCGAACCTAATGGAAGATACACATAGGAAAGTTCCATGTTTTTGTTTACTGGTTACCCACACACTCACACAGGATGATACTGCAAAGACGACCTAAAACCATAGAGAATAGAAAATATATTAGAGGGGAATTTAGCGAATCTCTCGGTATGAATTTTTTCAGTCCCTTTCAGCCTGAAAGGGAGTTCAAAGTGTACAAATCATGTAAATGTTCACAAATTGTATGCAGTGGAGTACATTAATACAGTATGTTCCCTAGACTATTCATTTTAATTTCGAATTTTTTAAAGCTGTTAAATAAACTATATAATTAATTAGGTGAATAAAAATCATCGTTTGTAAAGTATAAGGCATAGAGTCTATGTGAAATGATCATAGGTCAATTATGAAACCAGCCTATTTCATAATTTGGTTTTCTTTTAATATTAATTTTAGATTTTCTATAAAATGATATTCCAGGGCCCAAAAGGTTATATAGCATAAATATGTGAAGTATGCAGTATGGAAACAGTACAATAAAATGGCCGTTTTACACTTTTTTTCTAGTAAACTCCCCTCTAATATATATTCTATTCTCTATGTTTGAATGATTACACATGGCACATGATGGTTCCAAGGATATATTAAATCTTCTTCCTTGAACATGATATTTTTATAGATTATTTAATGATTGGGCAAAGAAAGGATCAAGTGTACAGTTACAGGGACTCCTAAATATAAAGAAACAGACAGTATGAATTTGAAAAATTCGTCCTGTATGCATAGTAATGCTGTATTGAATTGTTAGCATGTCATTTTTTTCAATAAAATTCTTGAATTTTGTTGAAATGATAAAGTTTGAAATAAGAACGAAAATGCTAGAGTTGAGAACAAAAATGATTGAAATAGCTTAAAATTTGTTATCTTGGGAAAAGTCCCTTCTCTAATGAATTTATAATGAATTTTCTATCATTTTGATAGGGATAGAGTTCAACTCATTCCGTCACTTTAAAAGTTTCCGACTTATCGGAGAGAAACTATAATACAGAAATAATATTAATACAAGGAGAGGACAAAACTCATCTTTTTCTGACATTTTAGACCAATAAAATAATGATAAATTAAAACTCTCAGAACAACCCGTCAATTAGTGGTTTATATGGTGAAAAGAGAGAGGGGGCTCCCTCTCTTTTCTCGGGGGGTGGGGTGGGGGGCGGAAACAGGTCATACACTCCTGTCAAAAATATAAAGTTTTACAATTTTAACATTTTCAATTAACGCTGTGAGGCCATCTTTCTTACAAAGCAATTTCTAATTTCATAAATTGAAAATTTCCATTTAAAATTTTTAACTTCCTTTCATTTTTTAGGACTAATAATACAGGACTGTATCCTAGGTTCCACAGGTTTGTAACCCTGTTAATTTCTAAAGTAGTGAAGAAAAATCGATGGTATCAGGGTTAAAAATGAGAAACAGAAAGATTAGGAGAAGGAGGAGAAAGAGGAGAAAGAGGAGAAGGAGGAGAAGGAGGAGAAGGAGGAGAAGGTGAGGAGGATGGGGGGGGGGGCATGCGACCAGGGCCTCATAGCTGGACTCATGGCTGCTGGCCCCCCCCTCCCTCTTCTGGCCAGGCACAAATTTCAGAATCAGGGCCATGTCAGGTTCCACTCAAAAACTGTGCAAATGTGTTCAGAGCTGTTATAACGTATGTACAAAAGGACAATTTTAGGGACAAAATCCAAAAAACAGTTTGCAAGGACAATATTGCAATGGAAAGGACATAAATTATATTATTTAATACAGCTAGATATAAGACGGGAAGAAATAAATAGAAAGGGGGGTGAAAAAGAGACGGAGGGGGGTAATAAAAATGAAATAATTACATCCCAGTTCACAGCTGGCCTGTAGACGGGTTAATTATAAAAGAACAATAACACCATCTCTTCATTACTCTTCAGTATACCGCAATAAATAAAAATGTCCGATCAGGAAAACTTTGCTCTCAATTTTTTACCCATTCTTTTATAATACAACTAAGTAAATGCGTTAACAATAAAAACATGTAGCTCAACAAAAAAAATAACACGTAAAAAAATACATCAAATCAAATAGATGGCAACGTAGAATGTGTACACTCTCAGTACAGCTGTATTCTTACGTCACAAGTGTCAACTAAGTTTTTGTGTTCGACAAAATTATTAATAAAAGTGATAATTTTAGAATAAAGAGCTTATCTTACAGTGATGCAATTTTAGGTGTTCTTTATTTTCTGTTTTTACACTTTTTATTTAATGTTGGAAAACATGTTAACCAATGGGAGAAATTGTTGTTTTCCTTGTCATATTTGACACTTGTGACGTCGTGTATAATTGGTCCATTTCTCTGTTGCCACCTATTGGACTTGATAATCTATTTGCATCAAATGAGTCATGACAGGTCAAAAATTAAGTCTTACTAACTGTGACTATAAAATAAAAGATCTATTAAATCACTGCATGGTACAAATTTAAAAATACAATTATTTTTTCGGGGCATCCATGATGAACCTCAATCTATTGTTTGGGCTTTCTATCTATCTATCTATCTATATATATATATATATATATACATATATATATATATGTTGCGTTTCAACTGATATAAATATATAGTTATATATATATATCGATTCATCTTCCAATAGATCATTTTCTAGTTTAGTTAATCTTTCAAATTTCAATAGATCATTTTCCTGTTCAATTCATCTTCCAGTAGATCATTTTCCTGTTCAATTCATCATCCAATAGATCTTCAATTCATCTTCCAGTAGATCATTTTCCTGTTCAAATAATCTTCCAATAGATCATTTTTCTGTTCAATTCATCTTCCAATCATTTTGCAATTGTATGTTTTATAAGTATATTTCTGATCTATATATAGTTCTGATTATATAATTTAAACAATTAAATAACTATTATCAGTTCTTTGGCACAGTTCTTGTTCTAATAGAAATTATGCTCAGAACTTTTTACAGACAAAAACTTAAAGAAACCTTTTATAAACGATCTGATTTAAATAAAACGATATTCCGTATATATATTTGATTTGTGTAACAACACAGAATATTTTTCATTTTATCAGCTGAACTATTTGTTTCGTGTTAAGGTTTCCATTCCTAAAACTCTTGCGCAATTTTTGTGAAAGAAAGCTATTTGCGTAATCATTCGCAAACTAAATTTCCTGCAAAATTGCGCTATTCCGCTTTTGCGTTATTCAGTACGTATTGCTCATTTTGCGGAACAAATTATCAGTTGTTTGATTTAGTGCTGAAACTGTAAATTTTGGTTAATTTGCAATACCAAGTTTTGACTAAAAATTTACGTTTTGCGCAATACTTTAGGTTTTGCGCAAAACGTGCAAAACTTATTGCGCTTAATGCTTAAAACATGCACAAAAGTTCACAAAAAAGATATTTGCGCAAAAATATGGTTACTTTGTGGAAACCCTATATCGTATTGAGACATTTCTCGGCAGCATGAGTTGGATTTGACTATAGTTTAGAGCATTTTTTGGAATATGAGTTGGTGGATTTTCCATAACTACTTTTTCCTGTAAAAAACAAAATTTTATCATTTTTTGGACATTTTTACTAAATAGCTGGATTTTGCTAAAAAATTCAATTTTTGCAACTTTGTAAATTATGTTTGCAAAAGAAGAGCATAAGAGCTTTCATGATGTATCATTTGTTATATATGGACATCAAACATGGAATTTAGAGGGTCAAATTGAGGGCCCCCCTAGCGTATCCTGGTTTTTAACTACCCCAGCGCGCAGGGATAAGTTTAACCAATGTTTTTCTCCCTCACTATTTGGTTTCACAAACAAAATTATCTCAATCGCATAATTTATTTTGCCAGTACAATAGGTCTGTACAATATTTTGTTCGTACACTCAATTCTGGCGAGGGAGTGGNTGTATCTATCTAATAATGTATCTATCTGATTATGTATCTATCTAATAATGTATCTATCTTATTATGTATCTATCTAATAATGTATCTATCTGATTATGTATCTATCTAATAATGTATCTATCTTATTATGTATCTATCTAATAATGTATCTATCTGATTATGTATCTATCTAATAATGTATCTATCTTATTATGTATCTATCTAATAATGTATCTATCTGATTATGTATCTATCTAATAATGTATCTATCTTATTATGTATCTATCTAATAATGTATCTATCTGATTATGTATCTATCTAATAATGTATCTATCTTATTATGTATCTATCTAATAATGTATCTATCTGATTATGTATCTATCTAATAATGTATCTATCTTATTATGTATCTATCTAATAATGTATCTATCTGATTATGTATCTATCTAATAATGTATCTATCTGATTATGTATCTATCTAATAATGTATCTATCTGAATATCTATCTAATAATGTATGTATCTGGCTTCATTGGTTTGTTTCATGTTGTATTCTTCATGTTAAGAATTCAGTTTGCTTTTTGTTCTAACTTAGCATTCATTCAAGAATATATTAGACACTAACAAGAACAGACATTTTACAGACACATGAAAACAGACATTTGATGTTGTACAGAGACTCAGACAAAATACAGACAAAAAAACATCGAACAGACACAATAACTGGCAATAAAATATTTTAAAAACAGACAAGGCAGCAGAAACCAGATAAACAGACAAGGAACCAGGAACTAGATAAACAGACAAGGAACAAGGAACTAGATAAACAGACAAGGAACCAGGAACTAGATAAACAGACAAGGAACCAGGAACCAGATAAACAGACAAGGAACAAGGAACCAGATAAACAGACAAGGAACAAGGAACTAGATAAACAGTCAAGGAACCAGGAACTAGACAAACGGACAAGGTACCAGGAACTAGATAAACAGATAAGGAACCAGGAACTAGATAAACAGACAAGGAACAAGGAACTAGATAAACAGACAAGGAACCAGGAACTAGATAAACAGTCAAGGAATCAGGAATTAGATAAACAGACAAGGAACAAGGAACTAGATAAACAGACAAGGAACCAGGAACTAGACAAACAGACAAGGAACAAGGAACTAGATAAACAGTCAAGGAACCAGGAACTAGATAAACAGACAACAAGGAAACAGGAACTAGATAAACAGACAAGGAAACAGGAACTAGATAAACAGATAAGGCACCAGGAACTAGATAAACAGACATAGCACCTTGAACTAGATAAACAGACAAGGATCCAGGAACTAGACAAACATACAAGGAACCAGGAACTAGATAAACAGACAAGGAACCAGGAACCAGGAACTAGACCAACAGACAAGGAACCAAGAACCAGGAACTAGACAAACATACAAGGAACCAGGAACCAGACAACAGATCCCAATAACATGACGGATAAACTAGATATTATGTGTCTGCAGTTTTAATTGATGTTGGATGGATCCGATCTATTTATATTGATCTACTGTATATATGTTTCCTTAAAATCAGGGGTTCAAAAAAAAATCATTTTTTAAAATATGATCTCAGACTTTTTATTCGATCGAATCTCCACCCTTACTTAAAAAAATAGTGTAAAAATCTTAAAACAAGACTAAATGCTTGCTTCTGAAAAAAGAATATAAATTGTACAGTTTACAGTATATAAATTAACCTCCCCACCCTAGAAAAGCTTCATAAACGCCCCTGTCTATAAGTTTATATGGATGATGCGGTATGAAGAATACTGCACGATTTCTCACTCCCCCTCTATTATAAATTGATGGATTGATAGATCTATAATAATCTTTTCCTACAAATAATAACAACAATAATAATGATAAAAATACCTTACTTCAAAATAAATGCTGGATGGTTTTCAATAGATAACTTTTTCAAAATTATAAAAAGTTTTTTTTTAATTCTAACATTATTCACCCCAAACTAACCAGAGTGAGAAGCATTTGGTTTCTTCTACTTGAAATCAAACGTGTTTTGGTCTATAATTCAACAATCTTTAAACTTACGGATTTGTTTATTTTATACTTTCACTCAAAACGTATATACAGACAAAAAAGTATTTATGAAGAATGGTTAAAAAATTACGTTTAATGGGTCAAATTGTGATTGAAAGTCATATCTTTCTGAAATATTGACAGAACAGTTATATCCACGTGTAATAAAAGGAAATACTCTACCATTCATCGTTCATAAATATAGAAAAATGTATTTATGATTAATAATCTATTAAAATGTAATAATCTACAATATTTCATTTGAAAAATCATTAAAAGGGAAAGTTTAAATTTTAGTTCTTTAAATGACATTGCATGTAATATACTTGTTCGGAAAGTTTAGATTACGCTTTAATTAAAGTTTTGTAATTACTTGTACATTGAAGGTTTGTGATTATTGTTTAGTTTTGTGATTAATAATTAGTTAAAGTTTTGTGATTATTCTTTAGTAGAGGTTTTGTGATTATTGTTTAGTGAAGGTTTTGAGATAATTGTTTAGTGGAGGTTTTGTGATAATTGATAAGTGGAGTTTTTGTGATTATTGTTTAGTGAAGGTTTGTGAATATTGTTTAGTGGAGGTTTTGTGATTATTGTTTTGTTGAAGTTTTGCGATTATTGCTTCAGTTTAGTGGAGGTTATGTGATTATTGTTTGGTTGAAGTTTTGATATCATTATTAAGCTTAGATTCCGTGATTATTGTTTAGTTGAGGTTTTGTTTCTTTTGTGATTATTCATGTAAAGGTTTATGATTATTGTTTTGTGGAGGTTTTGTGATTTTTGTTTAGTGGAGGTTTAGTTATTATTGTTTAGTGGAGGTATTGTGATTATTGTTAAGTTGAGGTTTTGTGATTTTTGTTTAGTGGAGGTTTAATTATTATTGTTTAGTGGAGGTTTAATTATTATTGTTAAGTGAAGGTTTTGTGATTATTGTTAAACTTATTTATTTGAAGAACTTTGAGTTTAAAATATTAAATATCAATTGGACAAGGTTGCAAAACTAAAAGGATTAGAAAAGTAGAGTTTGTGTCAAGTAATCAATTCATGTTGATATGGGTAGAACAAAACAATCTCTCGGATTTCTTTTTACACCAATCAAATCCAAAATCAAAGTACGTTTTTAAAATATCAATTGAACCAGCCTGCAGTCCTAATAATATTAATATTGTGCCCAGTCCTAGTAATATTAAGAACGTTACCAGTCCTAATAATATTAATATTGTGAAGAACGTTACCAGTCCTAATAATATTAATATTGTGTCCAGTCCTAGTAATATTAAGAACATTACCTGTCCTAATAATATTAATATTGTGCCCATTCCTAGTAAAATTAAGAACGTTACCAGTCCTAATAATATTAATATTGTGCCCAGTCCTAGTAATATTAAGAACGTTACCAGTCCTAATAATAATAAGAATGTGACCAGTCCTAATAATATTAAGAACATGACCAGTCCTACTAATATTAAGAACGTGACCAGTCCTAATAATAATAAGAACGTGACCAGTCCTAATAATATTAAGAACGTGACCAGTCCTAATAATATTAAGAACGTAACCAGTCCTAATAATATTAAGAACGTGACCAGTCCTAATAATATTAAGAACTTGCCCAGTCCTAATAATATTAAGAACTTGCCCATCCTAATAATATTAAGAACTTGCCCAGTCCTAAACATATTAAGAAAGTGTCCAGTCATAATAATATTCAGAAAAGTGCCCAATTCAAATAATCTTACGAGTGTGTCCAGTCCTAGTAGTGTTAAGAACGCTCAAAGTCCTAATTATGTTATAAACGTGCCCAGTTCTAGTAATATTAAGAACGTGCCCAGTTCTAATAATATTAAGAACGTGCCCAGTTCTAATTATGTTAAGAACATGCCCAGTCCTTATAATATTAAGAACATGTCCTGTCCTAATTATATGAAGACCATGCCCAGACCTAATAGTATTACGAACATGTCCTGTCCTAATTATATTATGAACCTGTCTGTAGGCCTAACAACATTAAGAACATGTCCAAACCATAATAATAAAGAACGTTCTAGTCCTAATAATTTTAAGAACTTGCCCAGTCCTATATAAATAAAGAACATGCCCAGTTCTAATTAGAATGCCAGATGCTTAGATAAGAAAACATTCAAGACCTCAAATTAATTGAAATTGAAACTGTAAATCTTTATCAGATTTACTAACAAGAATGCTAATGTAGAGGAAAACTAATAATTAAATAATTAAATAATTAAACTAAAAGAAATGAACGATATATATACAATCAAGCTTATAATTATCTGAAGACATAATTTTAATGGACCCTACTTTTACAAAGATTGGCATGTCCGATTCACAACTAAAAGCTTTGTCCGATCAAGTTTAGATTAAATATCCAATTTAATAATTTTAAAACTGATTATTTTCAAATGTGGATTCTTTACAAAAGTTACTTACGCATACTGCTGCAGGAAAACCTTTCAGGATTTATTATATTAAACCCTTTTCAAGCTTGAAAAAAAGCTTAAGATTGATCAGATTTAGCATCAAAAATGATGCAAAATAATGCCTGTAAAACTTGATCATGCAGTGATATCTATGATTCCTAGGGGGGGGGGGTCCTAATGGGCGATGAGCCCCTCTAAGAAATGAAAAAATCTAAACCCCCCTCCCCCGGGAATATTACTAAATACGGCCACATGGTGTATAATTTACAGGGTGTCCTACGAAACATGACAGTGGCAAGACGGTCGTCTTTGATCTTGGAATATATTTGTGAAATTCAGTCGTCAACCTACTCTACTTTAATATGCATTAATTTTGAAGCAATGAACTCAAAATTTTCCTAATGTGGTCTGCTTTTTTGTGCTGTCAAAATTATAGAGATATTAAGAATTTAGTTCATATTTCATTAAATAAAACCAAAATTGTCGAAGTCTAAATGAAAATATTCATATCGCGGGTAATGTTGAAAGGCCAAAAGAAGGCAGACCTCATTTTGGAAATGCGCAGTGCTACAGTTTTTAAGGGCGGCTTCTGGTATTTTCCTTTAATTCCTACACCCGGCCCCATGAGCCACCAAAAATGGGCATTTTGTAATTAATATCACTAGAATTAATTGCTTCTAAAATTTGAAAAAAAAATGTAGCATATTTTTTGAAAATTACAGACGATTTTTAAGTCGTTTTGCCACTTTCACATTTTGTGGGATAACCTGAAATTATTGAAAATTTTTAATCTTAAAAAATCGGAATTGAAGAACTAGAAAGACGACATTTCAACATGTCGTGATCAGCTGATCGATTATCTTAGTTTGTCTGCTTGTTTACATTTTTATTCAATCACTAAACCTCTCACTGAAAAATCAGCTGTTTATATTCGGCGAAAAATGGCCGAGGGATGGGCGACGCCGGACAAAAATGACGAAAACTACCATCAGTTTATCGTCATTGGCGCTGGAATCGCTGGTTTATCGGCGGCCAGTCATCTTGCCAAAAATGGTTTTAAAGATTTTAAAGTTCTGGAGGCTAGAAATAGATTAGGAGGCCGTGTAGCAACAATGCAAATAGGTTAGTTTCATGATAAAAATTAATACAATTTTTGACAATTTGCCTACAGAAAAGTGCTCAATTCTTGATCATACACAAGTGCTCAATTCTTGATCATACACAAGTACTCAATTCTTGATCATACTCAAGTACACAATTCTTAATCATACACAAGTATTCAATTCTTGATCATACTCAAGTACTCAATTCTTGATTATACGCAAATGCTCAATTCTTGATCATACACAAGTGCTCAATTCTTGACCATACACAGGTGCTTAATTCTTGATCATGCACAAGTGCTTATATTCTTGATTATACACAAGTGCTTAAATTCTTGATCATACACAAGTGCTTAATTCTTGATCATGCACAAGTGCTTATATTCTTGATTATACACAAGTGCTTATATTCTTGATCATGCTCATGTGCGCAATTCTTGATCATACACAATTGCTCTATTCTTGATCATACACAAGTGCTTTAAGAATATCGATGTAAATCGAACAAATAATTCTTGATATGCAGGGTCATTTAAAATTACTTTTAAAGTTTCCTATATTTACTAGTGTACTGATATTGATTAGATGGAAGTAAGGTTGAGCTGGGAGCACACTGGATCCACGGAATTCTAGGGAATCCCTTGTATGAGCTGGCTGTTAGGCAAATATTTTACGCCAAACAGAATTGTCGAATTTTCGCTTATTTATATTAAGGGTCTGTCCTAGTATACGATTTTTGGACCCCCTTGTAAATTTAAAAAAAATGTTCTCTTTTGCAAGTTAGAAATATAAATGTTTTAAACTTTTCCCAAAAATTGACTGTATATCACTAATATATTTTTTAGAACATATCTTGGGTATTTTTAAGAAAAATCCAACCCCTTGTGTTCTTTGATCAGTGTGGTATGAACTATTTGTTAACCTGTAGTAACAATCTTGTGGACGTTATGCAGAGCAGTACACCACACAACGTGGTCGCCACTACAGAGGAGGGCAGAAGACTTCCGTTTCCGGTTCTACAAGAGATATATGAAGCCTACTTCTGGTTCTTTAAACGGTAGCACAAAGCTGAATATTTTTATGCGATTTTATCAATGGTGTAATTTTCATTTTGTCTTCTTTTGTTTCCCCCACTGCAGTGCTTAGGATCCGTATATACGTTGGATCCGCAACATTTTGGATTCCTGGATCCGGTTCAAAGGACAAAATATCAACTAAAAACTACAAAAAAATGTGCTGAAAAAAGAGAAATGTCCTTATTTCTAAATGATTTTTCTAGATTTTGCATAAAGATGAGAAACAAAAGAAAGAAAAGAATTCAAAATTTCATCTTCTAAAAAAATCAGGAAAGGTAAAGTGCATGAAAATTAAATGGATCGTAAGCACTGCCTCGCTGTATAATGATTTTGACTTAATCCCCCTCCCCCCACCCTCCCAGATTAATAGGTACAATTTGTTTTGCTTTAAATTTAAGAAATGTTATCTCTCACTTTGTTTAAGATTAACACTTTAAACTGCAATTAAATAATAAAAAGTAAAACTAAATAACATTTTATTCCGTATGATAACACAAGGCAGTTGATTTTTAAAAAAACGCACATTTTTTATATAAAAACCATTTTGATCATTCAATAAAGTTATTTTTCCGGGAATAAAAGGAAGGCAAAGAACTAAAACATTTTATTTCAAATTTTTCTTTCAATATTAATTTGCTCCTAAGTTTTCTAAGAAAGATTATATCAATTCAGAACATTTTTTTAAAGGAAAAAAAAATAAAATGAGATAACTAATTACTTTTTGGTTTAGATGTGAGGAGTATTTCCTGTGTAAATATCAACCTCCGGATGGGGTAAAGTAAGTAATTATTATTTATTAATATTGAACTACATTGTACCCATCTTCTGGTAATAATTTTAGCTTTTGCTGTGGATTTTTTTATTTTGATCAGTGTTGATTTCCAACTTTTTTAATCGATTTTTTAGCCTAAATTATTGAATTCATGAGAATTTCCTCAAAACAAAAAATTTAGCCCTTTTCTACGTTTTTTTCAAGATACAAATAAACAAACAAACTAACAGACCTAAAAACAGACAAGCTAAACATATGTAAAGACAAGGGAATAAAATCCAGGTCTACATATTTTTTTCAACTTTTCATTTTATTTCTTAATTGAGCCCACAATATGTTGATAAAATGTGCAAGGTTGAAAAAATTGCTTACTTGGTTACTTACTTACTTGGTTTGTGCACGCTAGGAGAGCCACATGCGTGGCCATGTAAAGGGGCTCACGGGCTTTAGTTAGCCACGAACAATTAAACAATGAAACGAAAGTTCAAGTTTAGGCTTTAATTTCCAGCTTGTTATGGAAGTATTTTTACTTTTAAAGGAAACCCTTGATGATATTTTTTTAGAACTGTTGGAGAACACGTGGAGCTAGAAATTAATATATATTTACAAAGGTTAGAAATATTTATGGCGGAAATTTTTGATTAATTGTTTTATGTTTAATGAAAATATTATATTTTATTATTATCTAATTTTACGAAAAAATTTTTATTGATTTTTTAATGATTAAGATCCATCTTTTCTGTATAAGTTAAGTGATTCAATCGAGTAGCAAATGAAGCGAATAATAGATTGATTGATAATGATGAATGGTTTTTTTCCCTTCAGTTTATTTTATTGATCAATTGATAGTTCTAAGATCGATTATATATATACAATTGAATTATTAATTTATGGATCGCTAAATTTCTCTTGCTCTGATTGATTGATTAATTGTTGATGTTCTGACTAATTGATAAAAAAGATTAACAAATTGATTGATTAATTGATTGATTGATTGATAAATAAATTGATGGTTTTATTATCTAGATACCCCCCTCAGCAACGATATCTAAGACGACTGATATTTGATTACTTAATGAAGAGAGAGAGTTGTATTACAGGTTCAATTTCTTTGCAGGGAATGAAAGGGTGAATGAATGGGAGGGAATGAAAGGGTGGATGAAAGGGAGAGAATGAAAGGGTGAATGAAAGGGTGAATGAAAGGGAGGGAATGAAAGGGTGGATGAAATGGAGGGAATGTAAGGGTGGATGAAAGGGAGGGAATGAAAGGGTGGATGAAAGGGAGGGAATGTAAGGGTGGATGAAAGGGAGGGAATGAAAGGGAGGGAATGAAAGGGTGGATGAAAGGGAGGGAATGTAAGGGTGGATGAAACAATCATTAACAATGAAATGCTTCTGTAAAGCTTTAAGCGAATTGTCAAGAGGGGCTCCCTATATGAAAATTAAAAATTTTCCATCCATTGATTACTTTAACGGAATGTAAGGGTGGATGAAAGGGAGGGAATGTAAGGGTGGATGAAAGGGAGGGAATGTAAGGGTGAATGAAAGGGAGGGAATGAAAGGGTGGATGAAAGGGGGGGGAGAGACAGGGGGAGCATTAAGACAAATGCTTAACGCTTGGGTTCAATATTAATCTTTTATATTTATTATCTGAAATTTGTAAACTTTGTAAACAATAGATAATAATATTCCTTATAATATATAAGCAAATCAACAATTATTTAATTAAAACCCTGAAAGTTACTCCCTGGTGTTCTTCTATGTTCCTCTCTAGGGGGGAGCATAGTTAAATTTAGGATAGAACATCATTTGTATGACGTGGTTTGCATGCATTTAGAATGTTTTCCCCAATAAATTCATGTACAATGTAAATGTACATCCCCCTTGGAACTAGCTCATGAATATTTACTTAAAGTTTGTCTAATTTATTTTACTACCAAAGAAAATTCCGAAATTGGTTCTTATTCTGCCACTTGGATCAGCATTCTTTTTTCAATCTTGATCTGGGAGTTAACATATTGCGGTACTCGGAACCTTCGGATCCTCAGCACTAAGTGTACTCAATTTCGAACAGTCGTCTCTGAAGTATCATCCTTTTTGCAAAACCCTGTAACACTGAAATAACTTATTGTGAACTGCAGGGTGTAATACTATACATAAGAGTGTAAACACTAAACTAATTATGTACTGCATGGTCTAGTACTGTACATACGGGTGTAAACACTAAACTAATTATGTACTGCAGGGTCTAGTACTGTAAAAAAGGGTGTTAACACTAAACTAATTAATTCTGTACTGTAGGGTGTGGAACTATGCATGAAATTGATCTGCTAAGCATTGGAAGCTATACAGAGCTTCCTGGTGGTAACATTGCTCTTCCTACAGGATACTCTAGTGTTCTAGCTCCTATACTCAAGGTACTATCTATATATTGTTCTACCTACAGAATACTCTAGTGTCCTAGCTCCTATACTTAAGGTACTATCTATATATTGTTCTACCTACAGGATACTCTAGTGTCCTAGCTCCTATACTCAAGGTACTATCTATGTATTGTTCTACTTACAGGATACTCTAGGTTTTGCATATGGTGGTTGGAATTAAAATAAAATAATTCATTGTTGTGTTTTCTTTATATTTTAAGAAGAAAAAATATTGTAGTAAAAATAAAATAAACGCTAAAATTATTACACTATGAAAGCTTACTAATGACGACTTGTAAGAGGGATATATTGTCGACCCCCCCCCCCCACCAAATAAAAAAAATTAAGCTCCTCACCATTTCGTGGTGCCCAGACTGCCGCTGTCGAAGCTACCACCTGGCGGGATGGATATGACAGAAAATTCAAACAAAAACAAGAATTAAAATTGAAAATAAAAATTTTAAAAATATTCAAATTTGCATTATTATTGGTCATCAATTTAAATTGATGTCGTAAATTTTGTTGACCAAGTTTATAAAAATAATATTTTGTATAGAATATACCTGCTGATAATATACTTAAACAACATCCCATCAAAACCATACACTGGCAGTAAGTAGACTTTCTTACATATTGTATTTTTATTTTTTATTTATTTAAAAATTAACTAGAATTTAAATGCATTTAATAAAATAATAGAGTAACCATTAAGTAAATTTTTTGGATTTGTTGGATCCACAACATTTTGACTGGACTAGACTGGATTCTGATCCGCAAAAATAAACCAATCCACAAAAATAAAAGGATCCACGGATCCGGATCCAAGGGGCAAGATAAATATCAACCAAAGCATGCCAAAGAAAAGTTTTCTCAAAGCACTTAATTGTTAAGTTAATAGGAAATTAATAAAAACTTCATAATCTATGAAAGAGGCAGCTTAAAAGAAGAGAAAAAAATATCTTTAAATTTCGAAGAAATCGTCAAAACTGGGATCCGGGACCATTTTTTTTCAGGGCGGATTCGCATCAAATTAAAATTAATTTGCTCGACCCTTTTGGTTTGAATACAGAAATATAATCATTCATTTAAAATTAGTTAGAAATAAAAATTTTACAGGAATATAAAAAAAATATTTTTCTCCAATTTTTTTTTTGCAATTTTTATAATCCTTTTGACATTTTGCTCAGGCATGTCGAATCCGAGACTGGATACGATTCAGATGGATCAGATTCATCAGTTAACACTGTCAAATCTGTGGGAGGTGACGGTAAGTTTAAAGGGACTGTTCGCGTATTTTTTACTTCAACCCTTCATTTAAAGAAGGGCTGTCAGATTCACTAAGATACCCTTCGTCTGAGCACGAAAAGATGAAGATATCCTTTTTAATTGATAGTTTTTTATTGTGTCATTAAAAAGAGGTAAAAATTTCAGTTTTTGTCCTATCCCCCCCCCCCATTCTCCCCCAAGCTTCAGGGTGTGGGTGTTATATCTAAATATACTGAAAATACTGGTTTATTTAGATGATGTTGGATTAGATACTGGACAAATAAATGGAATATCAGCTGTTTCACTGCCAGCTAGTTGCCGTACATCAAGGTATATTTCAGCTGTTTCACTGCCAGCTAGTTGCCGTACATCAAGGTATATTTCAGCTGTTTCACTGCCAGCTAGTTGCCGTACATCAAGGTATATTTCAGCTGTTTCACTGCCAGCTAGTTGCCGTACATCAAGGTATATTTCAGGTTTCAGGTTTTTAAAAAATAGGGAGGGGGGACCTTATTTTAGCTTTAGATTTTGGATACCTCTTAATTTATATGAAATCTAAAATTCGGTGACGGACCAAACCTCTGCAGAGTAAAAAAAAGTAGATGTTAGTTCCACATTTATTGAATAAAATCTTCAACAATCTTTTTATTTCGGCACTAGGAATTTTTAGGGGATTTATAACAGAATTTGGGAAAATAAATGATTTTAAATAAAAATAAAAAGTCCCATTTTTCATTAAATTTTCCCCTTAAATATTTAAAAATATGTGAAAAACAATTTTCATAAAAATATGTAACAACTTGAGTTAACACTTAACAGGACAATGGTGTCCTAGAAAACGAGGCACGTGATGTCCTGTAGACTATTTAAGAAAAACATCAGTGTTTGAATAATAAAGCAGGCAAAATAAGCAACAAAATAAGTTTTTTATGTCGAGTTTAAACTTAGGGTGAAATTCAATACTTTCGCCGGCCCAGGCAGCTTATTTATCTTTAAATGATTTTTCTACTTTGTTTAGACGAGGGAGTACTGAGAATTTATATAAACGAAAGGGTAAACCAAGGGTAAAGGTTGAATGTGAGAATGGAAGCATTTTTCTAGCGGATCACGTGATCTGCACTGTACCACTAGGTAAGACTAACATTATTAGGGTACAGTGAGTACAAAAATTAGTGGAACTCTCGTTGTTTTTTTTATTTTTAAAATGAAATGCCTCTTAATGATTTTGTAATTTGTAACTAAAATATTTCTTTCTGAAGTGCCTTGAAGAGTGAACATGTTCAGATATATCAGTTTTAACAGTTGCTACATATACCATAACAGTGCAATGCGATACCATAACAGTGCAATGCGATACAAAATCTGTACTTTATAACAAGAAAATTTATTCTAAATGACTGTTTAAATATAATATTGAATGTTAAGGTCTACTGTCCTCTAAAAGCCTGTTTGACCCCCCGCTACCAGAGAAAAGGGTCAGCTCAATGTCTAAACTTGTTTTCGGTGTGGTTAACAAGATCTTTCTAGCTTATGATGCTCCTTTCCTCAACCCAGATATATCAGAGGTACCTTACTACATACCTAAATACTTACCTACCCTACATACATACCTAAATACTTACCTACCATACATACATACATAAATACTTACCTACCCTGAATACATACCTCAATACTTACCTACCCTACATACATACCTAAATACCTACCTACCATACATACATACCTAAATACTTACCTACCCTACATACATACCTCAATACNACCTACCTACCTACCTACCTACCTACCTACCTACCTACCTACCTACCTACCTACCTACCTACCTACCTACCTACCTACCTACCTACCTACCTACCTACCTACCTACCTACCTACCTACCTACCTACCTACCTACCTACCTACCTACCTACCTACCTACCTACCTACCTACCTACCTACCTACCTACCTACCTACCTACCTACCTACCTACCTACCTACCTACCTACCTACCTACCTACCTACCTACCTACCTACCTACCTACCTACCTACCTACCTACCTACCTACCTACCTACCTACCTACCTACCTACCTACCTACCTACCTACATACCTAACTACCGACCTACCTACCTACCTACCTACCTACCTAACTACCTACCTACCTACCTACCTACCTACCTACCTACCTACCTAGCTAGCTACTTATCTACCTACCTACCTACCCACCTATCAACCAACCTAGGTGATAGTTCTATGGAACCGTATAAATGAGAAGGAAGTCCCAATGGCAGAACGCTGGTATAGAAAGATCTACTCATTTTGTAAAGGTAAAAATGTACTCCTGAACATGTAACAGAATCCTGGATTATGTTGAGCTTGAGCATATTGCATCATTTGAGAGAACCATTAAAGGAATTAAAATATGTTCATTTTCTATCTAAATATTTCTATTTCTTTAGTGGATTCTCTATAAAACAGGTTGGAGATTTTGCGGAGCAGAGACACTTAACATTAAAGGGGGGGGGGGGCACGAAACGTATTACTCTCCGGGAAATTTAAACAGTGTATAAACAGTGTATAGCATTGTCCTAGGAGGCTGATATTTTGCATGCGAGCTTAAAATTATGTATATTACATGCATTTTTTGGTTTTGAACGGATCTGAGCAAAAGTGCCGGCGCGCTCAAAAAATTCACCTCCAAAGGCTTAAATGTCAGCGCGCGCGCGCAATAAAAGAAAATCTCTTCGAATGCTTATTTGCTAGGTTTTGCTAGGTTATTATAAACTAGCACGAGATACATCAAACTTTACCAAAATTGGGACAAGGATTACATTTCCGAGGTCAAAATAGACATTGGAGCATTCTGACCGGCGCGCTAGTAGCCAACCATTACATTATGGGTCATCTTAGCATAGATTTTACATGCGGCCTGGGTAAAGAGTTTATTAATTGATTGGTTGATTGTTTAGTATCAGATACAGTGCTACTAGCCTGGATTTGCGGGGAGGAAGCTAAGTATATGGAAAACTTGAAGATGAATGTTGTAGCAGACGCCTGCACCTCCATACTTAGGTTAGTCTGGATTATTGCACCCCAAAATTCGGTAGGGAGTCTCTGAAAAAAAATAGCAGTCTCAATTGTTGATCATCTGCACGGACCAAAAATTGAGGTCACTGACTAATATGTTTTCATGCGATAATTACCCTTTTTTTCTGGGTTTATTAAGTAATATGCCAAAAACAATGGTGTCGGAGATAATTTGAAATAATTTTTTTTTGAGAAACCCTTTCAGGTGCAAAAGAGATCTGAACCTTCAATCGGTGTTTTGATATTCCCCCCNTTATTTTAGAAAAAATGAAATAAAACTTATATGAATCCCAAAAAGTAATCATAGAAAATATTGGATAAAAAGCATTGATTAAATTGTTATTTAAACTATCAATTTCTTGCAGGAAATTCCTTGCTGACCCTTACATACCGAGACCAAAGAGCTGTATTTTGTAAGTATTAAGATTTTAAATATTTTGGTTTATTTATCCTAAAATCCTATATTGATTTCGTATTTTTTGTCAATATGATATTTCATGCATATTTGTCTAAGAATTTACGAATTATTTGAATTTTTTCAGGGAAATACATAATGCGCATACAAATAAATCTTCATAAAAGTTGTTCATCCTTATAAAATGTGACTTATTTACGTAATAAAGTATAAAACTCATTGAAAAATTGTCAAGACGACATTTGAGAAATTCTTCCGATGTATTCGTTATTAAGGGTTTCACTGTAGTAGACTCAGTCAGAGTTTAAAGAATCGTCTAATCAACAAATTTGACATATTAATTAATTCAATTGATATGAAGTTGTTTTTCTGTAAAATTTTACATTAAGATTGAATGTGTAAAAGACGACCTTTATAAACGACTTATCTAATATCTTTGAAGACATCATGAATTAAAGATTATATTAACTATCAATTCCTTAGCATTACATTTTATCATAAAGATGCAAATTAACGAGGATCTGTCCTATGTAAACGAGTTTTTGCGCCCCCCCCCCCTCTGTGTATCAATTTTTATTTATATGACTAGTTCCTCTAATTTTCAATATATATTTATATTTATAGGTACAAACTTATTAAAACGATAGGATAGGACACGAAGCTGTCCTATCCTATTAGTATAGGATGTAATAGATATTTAGATTATCTTAATTCTTTGTTTCGATTTTTAAAAAATAGTTCTTCAATATTTTCTAAAGCATACAATAAAAGCATAAATACAAGGATTTCACAAAAACTACCGTGTCTTGTAAATTGCCGCTGATATTGTTTGATTTGTATATGAGACCCCTCTAAAATAATATAAAATTTGTCTATCTTTATACAAAACTGCAATAGTTCTTCACATTTTAAGGAATTTGTGACATTTAGAAAAACAAAAATCAAGACTTTAATCTCAAATAAAATGCACTTTTTAATTTAAATTGTTAATGTATCATTCTGAATTATTTCATCATGTTGAAAATTTTTGAAAAAAAAGGTTTTTGGTGGATATAAAAGCCAAATATTTGTTTATAGAATCGTTTTTTATTATTTCGAATTTAATTTCTTATTTATTTTTTTAAATGGTGTAAATAAAAATAAAAATTATATATTTAATGCAATGATAGATAATATTAGTTGTTAAAAAGTTTTTATGCAAATGAATGGCTCCAAACCTCATAATTCTTGGAGTTCATGGTTGTATCAGTTGTGATCTTTCTTAAGATTGATCTTTCTTAAGATCTTTCTGAAGATTGATAAGTTAAAAGGATTAGAAAAAATATAGATCAGAATTAGAGTTCTTTGCATTGTTATTATTTTGCAGTACGTCATGGGGAAGTCAGCCGTACACTGGAGGTTCCTACACTGCTATTGGTACAGGGGGTACACAGGCGGATATAGAAACCATTGCACAACCACTCTTCTCAAACAAAAAGAAACGAGTGGTAAGATTTATTTTTTATCTTTTTTATCTTTTTATTAAGTTAATTGTTTCAATGGTTTCTCTTATCTTTGTTTATTTTTTGAAACTGTCTTTTATGCGGGTTTTTAAATCAACGGGAAGTTGGGCCTCGGGGAGATTATTTGTTTACTGATAAAATTTTATAATAACTGGGGAATTTTATTTTGATAATTTTGGAGTTATTTTGAAATCTTTTCGAATATCATGAAAATAGAACTGATATTTGTTTAAGCCGGTTGTAGCCTTTGCTGGTGAGCATTGTCATCCTTCCTTCTACAGTACTGGACATGGAGCTTATCTAACTGGTAGATCAGCTGCTCAGCTTTGTATAAGGTAAACTATTAGGGTTCATCGAATTTTAGAATAATGAAAAACGCTTTTCATTATTCCTCCAACTGGATATTGTTAGCGATACAAATGTTTTTCGAATTTATTTTTAAGTTCGGAATCTGGGCATCATAAAACGGTTAAAAGGATTTTGATGTTTGACCGACCGGAGTGTATATTTTCTTAAGAAATCATTCATCCCCCCCTCGTAGAAAATTGTCCTCAAAGTAATATATAAAAAACATTAGGGGTTTTCCGCTCAATTGAGGATATTAAATGTTAAGAATGGAAAAACTTGCTTTTTGAAGTCCCTTTTCATATTTTTCCCCAATTCATCAAAAATTATTCCATCCCCCCCCTCCGGAAATTCTGAAGAATAAACAACCCTGTTTACAGGCCGATTTGAAGACCTTCGGGCTTTGATGGGTTTGGATTCATGGAATTAGTTGACAGTAGACATATAAAGACTATAAACATTCAAAGAATTATACCTAGCCAGTATTTTGTGTTTTAAAATTAAATGATTTTTCAAGTTTTTGATTAGTTATCCTTTTATATTATTATTTAATACCTCGAGAAAATTGTGTACTTTGTTCACGTCGATGATGTGGAAGATACTGTTGGTTTTGACAAGTGTGAAATTCTTACAATTTTTCTGTATTTTTTCTCGCAATATCATAGGGAAGAAACCTTAATTAAAAATAGTCAATTTTCAAAATGAAATAATGGTAATCTGATTTACTCTGAATCAGACCAAGCTTTTGATGGTTCCATTGTCAATCGGACATGCCACTCTAAATATCAACACTTGACGTTTATATGTATTGAACATTTTTTAGCTGAATATTGTTGAAAATTCCTCTAATTCTTTACAGTTAGAACCAACAAATATTCGTCTTTTTTCAAATAAAATGTTGCTGACAACCTAATCCAGGGGTATATAACTTAAAACCTCATCCCCCCCCCTCTTGAAATAATATTTTGCTGAATGTTTAAATAAATTATTTTAATTAAAGGAATTAAATTAATTTTTGGGTTCAAAGTATCAAAAATAGTATAAAAATCTTGCCAGTTAAAGTTCAATTAAAATGTTTTTTCCCCCCCCCACCCCTTCCTTAAGGTCCAGTGGGGAGTTTTTAAAAAAGTACCTCTGTTTTATCCACAGTTTTCTGATTCTCTCTGTATTAAAAATATGTTTGTGCAGGAGTGTGAAGGAAATAACACAGCAGGGAGAGATTAGCTATAATCTAACAGATGCCAGTGTTTCAGATCTGTCCAGTTGGTTACAAGAGGTAGGCAGTGCTACCCATACACTGGGGATTTAGGAAGACAACGTTTAGTCAGAAACCGCGAAGTTGTGTACTGTACTTGCATTTTACTTAAAGTTGATTTGCAAGCTTTTGTCTGATGTCGTCTTTCTGTTTCACAGTTTATATGTGAACCACCGTATAATGAATTAAATTGATTAAATCTGATACAGGGTGTTCCCATAAACATTGGAAAGAAGAGAAGAAAGTAAACTGCCATCAAAGACGATTGTAAAAAAAGACAACATTTAGTATCAGCATATCTTCTACAAATATTAGATAAAATAAATTTAGGGATTGTTTGTCTCTAGCTTTCCCTGCAGTCATTTTATTTGGTTGATTATTTCGAAGACAGTTTGACGATCTAAGAATTTTCTCTAATTTCTGATAAAAAATTAGGTTTTTTGTTGAGTTGTCAGTTTAAAAATTTAGATTTTATTTTATTCAATTTTCTAGATTTCTCCCGTCAGTTTTGTAAATACAAAATTGGAAGAATACATTTTGGAAATCCCGAAATTAAAATTTTCGAAACTGGTTCTTTTTAGTTGATTTCTGCAATAATTTGAAAGATTTCAAATATCATTTAAAAGTAGTCACTCAATTCCGATATCTATTTGTACACCCTGTATCCAAATAGTATAATTTCTCTCTATTAGGACACCCTGTATCCAACAAGTCAAATCTCTTTTTATTTATTTTGAATATTAGCCTCCAAATTGTTATTTTTTCTTGAACTGGGCGAAATCATCTAAAATTTTGTTCATATTCCCCTTAATAAATGCATAGCGAAAACAATTTGCAATTTGATGTAATTATTTAAATATTTAATCTGTTATTTTTTCTCATCCGTCAAATACGTGGGTTTGTTCTGTGAATTTTGGACACTTGAAACTACATTTTTATCATTTTTATTTTCGCGTATTGTTTTAATATGTTAAAAGATTGTTAAAAAAAACCACCGACAAGTTTAAGTAAACCTCCATTTAAAGAGTTAAGATGTCCGATTTACAATTCTCTTCATATTCTATAGAATTACCCTTTGAAATACTTTAAGGGTAATTTCTATAAATTGTGGACAGAAATTTTAAAAGATTTAAATTTTTTTTTCAAAACTTTAAAATTTTTTTTAGTTTACGTTATGAAAATTACAAAAGTCTATTTTCTAGGTAAGCTGCGGGGAGAAAAACCTAGAAGACTACAGAGCAAAGACGAGTGGATCAAGACCAAGACGAGACGATGGTCAGTTCGTCACGCCAAGATAAAGACCAAAGACTACAGTGAGAACCAGAAAACGTTCCAACATTTGTCGTCTTCAATGTCGGTGTAAGGATTTAGTAATTTGCAACTGAACTACTATTTAAAAAATGCAATGCACATTTTTAGAGTTGTGTCAGTTACAACAATTGCAAATTACACAATTTCTGGTTCGCATTGAACTTTGAATTAAATAACATATAATTGTGACAGAAACATGGTTTGTAGAGTTTAGAAATTAGTTAAATTTGGCCTGATTAGTAATCATATCGGGTTGTTTACTGGTAAAACAGTACTTGAGGTCAGAAAATGCTTGCCATATATTTTAAGTTGAACTAGTCAAAATAAAAAGACTGCTTTTAATGCACAACTATATAAATCACTTAAAATGTTCCGTGTTTTCTCAAATGTACAGATTAAAAAAAATAACGTAATATTATAATCATTCATGACTTTTTAAATCTAGTCTTGAGCTAAATCCAGATTTTTTTGTAAAATTTTTATTTTGATGCTATTTTGTAAATTTAGTATGAATTGTTTAATGGCAGTTACCATGGAATAAATGAAATATGTTCAAAAATATTAAAAGTCTTTTGATTTAGAAATCCTTAAAATTTCAATTCTTTAAAGGACTGTATGTACATGTACAAGTGTAATTTAATCCTAAAAGGGACTGTAAGTGTAATTTCAAGTGACCCTCCATGCAAGATGGCAATGCATGATTTACAACTGTTCCCTGGCATTATTTCTTAATTATAAAACAGTTTACAAGTGTTTCAGTTCAGTAGATTAATGATGCAAAGTCTGATCTCCTGGATCAGTCGAACTAAAGGGGCTGGGTACTCGGTCACTCCAATCTACAAAGAACCCTTTTTAATTGAACATTATTTTTTTTAAATATTCAAGAAAATAATTCTTATGATTTTAATTTTTATTGTATCAATTATCAATATTATGTCTGGCTAACTATGAAATCTTCAAGATAGTAAGTATGTCTATGGAACGATTTGAAAGCTACTTTGTTTGTATCTAATTATCGTCAAAGCGGCTGAACCCAAATGTTTTACTGATGTTTTTTTAACAATTTATTATTTTTGAATTTTTAATCTTATAAATTGGATACAGTTGATCCAGACAAATTCTGATTTGATTTTTCTTCTTGTCATCGTTTCTCTCCTTCATTTTTTCTTTTCCTTCTGTTGACTGTCCCTGATTCTAATAATTTTGAAAGAAAATATAAATTTCTCGAAACCAGAATTTATTGGGACACTGCTCCATATTGTATTAGTTTTCAGTTTTGTTTCTAACTATAGAATGCCTGACTTGACAAGCTGATTGAAGGTTAATACAGTGCTTACTAAGCTTCAACTCATACTTTTTTAAATGGAGGGGGGGGGGGTCTCCCTGCCCTATCCTCCTATCTCCCATGATTTCTCCATTCGCCAACGGGAAAATTGATAATTGATGGTGTAAAGCTTATCATGGAAAATTGATAATTGATGGTGTAAAGCTTATCATGGAGCTCCCTACCATTTGTCATGTTCAATTCTCTTTTTTTTCTTGTTTCTTGTTTGTAGGTGTCTGCAATTTTATTTTGAGTTGCATGTCTAAATCCTGATTACGCCTAGTGGTGTTAAAAATGTAGCCGACAACATTTGTCCACTAAGAATTCAATTCCAAATGCTGTTTGTGGCTAATAGGTAGGGTTGAGATGTAGGAGTATGGAGGTTTGGATTGGTCAGGAAGGGAGGGTATCGAGGGACTCCCATAGCATAGAAAATCCCTACTTTCCTCCGATTTTAGTGTTTCCAACTAAACGGAATTTAAGGTTTTTTCCCATTAGAGTTGCACCTCATTACAAAATGGGGAGTTGTTGGCTTTGTTGCTCCAAGATGTTGTATTTTCGACAGTAGTCCAGTCGTCCTATTCGGCCTAGTATCGCAGCCAGTAGAGTTTTGAAAAAAGGCATCTTAGTACATTGTTTCCCACCTCTCAGGATTCTTCTTTATAGGTTTCTATTTTTTCTTGAGTCAAGCGAGCTATTTTCTTTCTTTGTTTTTGAGGTGTGGTGACGTCATGTTGAATTTGCACAGCGCTCCCTGTCCGAATATAGGCCAGGCTACTGCTTTTTATGTCCTAACCTTCCCAGTACTAGCTGACAACTGTTTTACTGATGGTTAAAGATGAAAAATATTACCTTGTGGGGGAAAAAAATGTCGACATTCATTATTTTTGAAAATTTAAACAGAATAAATCCACGAATTACGTTTTACATAGAAAAATGCCAATTTAAAGAGGAGCAGTTAGCAGGCTAGATTTATCATAAGCGAGGAAATAAAGTGAAAAATCTAAAAACAGATGTTTTAATTTGGCGAGTTGACACTGTTAGCCTAAGTTGACAGGCCCGTCTATATTTTCAAGTAGGTATACTAACCATACAATCATACTAGACTAGAGGTTATACTTTTGAAAGATCTTACACAAATATTCATTCTCATACTAAAACTAAAACTAAAAGAAAATATCCAGAATCTATCATCATTGAATTTGGGGAAGTTACGTTTAAGTAACTAAAATATTTCAAGTTTTTTTAATCTTGTAACTTTGTTGTTTACAAAAGTTATTTATTCAAAGGTTTATTTTTTTAATATTTTTTTTGAGTTCAATAAATATCCAAAAGTTTAACTTTCCCCACTTTTTAAACTATTCTAACCTAAAATATGTTACTCTCTCAAATTTTTTCTTTCTAGTTAATTTATTTTATTCTTCTCTTTTAACTTTTTTTAAAGATTTTTTAATTTGGAATTTTCGAGTCAGTAGTCGTAATTTTGATTAGAACCCCGCTTTAAGATTTGAATGAGAACTTTTTGAAAAAGAATGAAAAGTGTTAAAAGATAAGTTCAATACAAAGATTAAATTAAATATCAGAAAAAAATTGTTTCAAATATATGAAAATTGTTGTCCATGCAAAACAAAACTAAATATTTGAAATTATTTTTTATAAGACAGAAAGTTAGAACTAGTATAAGAACGTAATTTTACATATTTCTGATTTTAAACCTTATGCAGCCTTTTGAGTCTTGACTTAGACCCTTGAGGTTAAACATTTTTTTATTTAAAAAAAATTCTTCGTTGAAATGAAGTTTTTGTCAGATTTTGAATGTAAATCTAATAATGTTAACAATTCTTTCTTTATTCTTAAACTTTTAACATTTTGTAGAGTTTGTACATTTTGTTAGGTTAATAGATGACTTTGTCAGTTGCATGGACCGAATGGGACATTCTACTCATAAATCTCCCAATATATATATATATATATATATATATATATATATATGCAACAGTTGCATATTTTGTAGACCTAAAAACAGCCTGTACAACACGCATTACATTAAGCTTCATTAATTTCAACTTGAAGTAGATTATTCGCCGGAAATTCCGTTTCCGCCGGAATTTCTTTTTTTTTTTGCGGCGAAAACTTTTCACTTTGAGTAAACTATTTTTATCAATGATCCATGGATGACAAAGGAATTGAGTCTTTGTCGTCTTAGTCACAATCTCTGATTTTCTAATCCCAAAATCTTAACAATCCAAAGTCGCAGACCTTAGATATTTTAAACTATGAAATTTGTTGAATTAAATTATTTAAGTTTGAAATATCGAAAGTTAACTCCATCAGGTTAAAAAGTATAGGGATTAGAAAATTGGAATTTGTGACAAAAACTCAATTCCTTTATCGTTTAATCAACAATATATTATTTCTTTTGATATCAAGTCTGTACCTTAGAATGGCCATAGCTTGTAAGGGCTAAAACATGCAGTTAAATTTACAATTTGAGTTTATCATTTTTTACGTAAGAGTCTTTATACTATGACAATGATTTTAAAACTTTTCCAAAAGCAAATAATTTGATGATTTATACAACTGTTGACATTTTTTACATACTGAATTCAGCTAAACAATGAATTTAAAAAAAAACTAAATATAACTTAAAATTTCCGGCTTCCGTCGGAAAGTTCCTTGATGGAAAATTTCCGGAACTCCGTTTTCCGGTAATCAAAATTTCCCCTGGAAAAAAATATCTGGCGGAAAATAAAAACACTCTAACTTAAAGGACATGTTGACGTATTTTTGAAAAATTTACCAATTTCATTATAACATGAACAATTGGTGTCCCAATAAACATGAGAATTAAATGACGACATCTATATTATCTTTGTTCCAAGCATGATTATTTCGTAAATTATTTCGTAGTATCACAGTTAAAACATTTAACACCGATATCTAGCAGTCTCGGGATTGCGAAAATGTGGTCTACCATTTTTTTTATGTATTTACAACATAGCTGAGACTATGTTGTGAATAATGCATTCAAAACATAGCTGAGATTATGTTGCGAATAACATTTAGAAACAAAAATTCTTCCCTGAATTCAAAGGAAATGAATCATTCAAATTGTCACAACAAAAAAATATTTAAATCTCAAAAAGGTTAATTGTTAAAGAAAAAAAATTTCTTTCATTTTAACTTTAAATGTCAAATCTCCCTTTTTTCTTAATTTTTATGCATGTGTGACACTTTAAATATTCTGAACCGGTGCTGCTTGGTATATTTCAGTTTTTAACTGAATTAAACTCTGAATAACCATCAGCTTCCTGGAGTATGACGAGAGAGGGAAGTTGTTTATTTTGTCAATAATTAAGACAGAAACATCCATTAGAAAAGATAATAAGATGGAGCAAAATAGCGAATTCTATTTGTATGATGATTTTTACCGCCATATTCGTAATTTATTGAAGGGTTACCTACAAAAATGAGACCTTAGAGAGGACATTTATGTAATTTTGTTTTCGTTCTTTTTCAGGCATTTTTTGCAGCTGCTTTTATGCAATTTTTTCTTTGACAAATTATCTAATATGCCATTAGGAGTATATGTTTAACACGGAAAAGGAATTTTAATATTCAGATTGAATTCAAATTGTTTTCGGTGGTCATTAAAATCTCATCCTTTGAGAGATATACAACAGGGTCACCAACAAAGGATGAGGCTTGTATGACAAGTTGACAAAGTAAAACTCTAAAATAATCTGTAGACTGAAATTTGTTTTCTGACTTTCAAATATATATTTTTTAATTAATTAAACGTTTTGGCAACGAAAGATAAAATTTCACAGTTGCAATGAATCAAGACCGTCTAAAACGTCTAAATAAATTCTGCATGAATTATTTCTGAAGCCTTTGTGTTTTGCAACCTTCGTTTTGATCAAAAAAATAGGTCACACTCAAAATTGCACATACGCCATATCCCCGATCTTTGGTGTACATATTATGAGGTTAACCGCAAAGGATGAGATTTCAGAGAAGGGTGTACAGATTTTGTTGGCCCTTTTTTACATTATGGTTCATTGCATGTGAATTTTTCCTTTGTCCATTATCACCATTGAGGTGCAGTTAGGGATGGATCGTTTCCACTTTTTTGAAAAACGATCGTTTTGTTCTGAAAATGACAAAGAAAAATGAAATTGAAAATATCGTTTTTAAAAACAATTGTTTAAAAAAATATCGTTTTTGAAAAGCGGTCGTTTTCAAAAGCGATCGTTTTCATTTTTAAAAAAGGTAATTTTTAAAGAAAAAAACTTTTTTTTCAAAAAAGATAACTTTTCATTTTTTGAAAGTTCAAAACGAGTGGTTCGTTTTAAAAACGATAGTAGGAGAACTAAAGTTTACAGATAGAAAGTAGGAGAACTAAAGTTTACAGATAAAAAGTAGAATGACTAAAGTTTACAGATAGAAAGTAGGAGAACTAGAGAAAGAAAGTAGGAGAACTAAAGTTTTCAGATAGAAAGAAGGAGAACTGGAGTTTACAGATAGAAAGTAGGAGAACTAAAGTTTACAGATAGAAAGTAGGAGAACTGGAGTTTACAGATAGAAAGTAAGAAAACTGGAGTTTACAGATAGAAAGTAGGAGAACTAGAGTTTACAGAAAGAAAGTAGGAGAACTAAATTTTACAGATAGAAAGTAGGAGAACTGGAATTTACAGATAGAAAGTAGGAGAACTGGAGTTTACAGATCGAAAGTAGGAGAACTGGAGTTTACAGAGAGAAAGTAGAAGAAATTGAGTTTGCAGACAGAAAGTGGGAGAACTGGAGTTTGTAAACTTATATTTTTTAATAAATAAAAAAATTTAATGCCTTTTGAAGAAAGATTTTTTTGGGGGGGCCCAAACAAAAATTTTCGCGCTTACGCGTGCAATTATGACCTTCCCCCTTGAGATAATGGTTTAGTCCGCCCCTGAATTGTACCATATCTAAGGTCGTCATTAAATTTTAATACTATTGTGGGTAACCCTGTACTTTGCATGGAATTTATCTAGGTAGAATTTACATTATTACCATATTTTGTGCATATTGAAATCTATTATAAGGTTTATGTTACATGCACAAATACATCACTGGTAAGAAAACTCCTTGGGAATATAAAACAGGTTGTTTGTTAGTGGAAAAATTATGAAATCCAGATTAATTTTCCCTCACGAGGATTATACTTTTCTATGTGATATTTATATTGTAAAAATATTAATCTTCGTGTAATAAATGATTTGATTTGGTTTGATTGGATAATAAACAGTGCATACCGATGGCGCTCAGGTGTCTAAGTATACATCAGTCAATAGGGTTGAGATTTAACTGATTTAGTAAGTAAAAAATGTTTACATTATAAACTTAATGTTGAACATTTTGTTTACAAATATAAACCATATATATAAATACAGTATACTAGACCTGTATGACCTGTATTATATCTTTGTTTTGAATCGCGTCTAATTTACCAGGGCCGGAGTTGAATTTATATGAAACATTATCTCAATCTCAACACTACGGGATTTTTGAATTAAGAACTTGATTGAGACCACGAAGAGTTTAATATATTTATAGAATTAATCATGCTACTGCAGTTTTCTTTGTATTCACACGAACTTGACCAAATCCAATCGTTTTTTTTTGTAATTTGTTCCATTTTGTCATTTTTTGTTATTTTTAATGGTCTAAAAAAGATGCTGTCAAAATCAGCAAAAGCTAACAATTGGATGAAGAAGAGATATAATAATAGTGGGGATGGGTAAGGTATAGGAGGAAGGCGGGAACATGTAAAGAGTATAGAGTTTACTAATGATCTTCCATTAAAAGATACTCGTATATCACAATTCTGAAAAAGGCAAAGTAAGTTGTTTTACGGTTTTGGCAATTTAAATGAAATTAGTTGCTGCAGAAGTTGAAAAAGATGCAGATTTCCCAGTCATGTGCTTCACTTGGCAAAGATTTTTTCTTTGACATTACAAAGTTACAGAATACAGTTTCCCCCTGAAAATACAGGGCTACCCATAAAGTGTGAGACAATAAAGAGACGACCGAGGGAATTTTATGCGTTCTTTTTTTATATTTATGGAATCTCTGCCGTTGAAACTTATTTCCCTTTGGGACATTTCATTCAGTATTTAAGTTATGGTAGAAATGAGCAGGTCACTTTTGTAGAGTCACCACATTTGAAAATAAACAGTTGGGTCTGTCCTGAAGAACGATTTTTTAGACCCCCCCCCCCCCCCCNAGCGCTGCGGCTAGGACAGACTAGGGGGTCGAGCGCTGCGGCCGCATAACCAACTAAATCTATGTATTCCATAAGAGATCCGTGTACATTATTGATAGGAGTGGGGGGAGGGTCCAAAAATCGTTTTCTAGGAAACAGTTTTAAAAATTATAAGCACAGATTTAAAATTCATGTTTGATCAGACAAAGCTTCAGTGACACAATTAAGAGTTAGCCGGGCAAAGAAGGTTAGAATTCATTCTTCAGTTCTTTTTACACTAGAACACTATGAACAATAAAAATAATAAAAATACTAATGATTTTATGCATAACAAATTGGATATAATCTGAATCTAAAAATATTTTTAAATCTGCCTCTAACGCCTATCTTATTGATAAATTACAGGGGTTCTCTTGTGAAAGGCTATTGTGTCCTTGTTGTTTAAACACTAGATAATTAGATTTTAAAATTCCAACCTTTCATGTATGTACATCTCTTTCTTCACCTAAACTTAAAACNTATATATGTACTAATAGAATGTACAGATAAACAGAGATAACATGACGTTTTGACATAGATTTTACAGAATTATAAAGATGACAAGACTTTTTATCATAAATTATACTGATTAATAGACATATAATAATAATAATAATAATAATAATAATAATAATAAAATATCCTCATAATGATTGCATAATAAAATTTATTTTTACATTGATGATTTTTGAGTCTTTTCGTATATTTTTTTTACACAACTTTCAAGTTGCCGGGTTGATAAAAATAATGATTATGATACTAATAATAATAGAAATGATTTGATACTTGAAAATTACCCAACTTTTAAAAACTTTATCATCTTTATTATTTACAGTTCCGATCTAATTTTCAAAAAGGAATTTCCAAAATTGACAAATCCGATAAAAGTGTAATCAAATTAAATTGCATCTATATTTTAACTTTTACAAACTGGAGCACCCTGCGCACTGAAACAGAGATCACATAGTTTACCTTAAGAACCAATTTCCCCCCATTAAATGTAGATTTTTCGTATTTGCTGTTTTATACTTTTTATGTTTTTTTTTTATATATAAAGTATCTTACTTATTTTGTCGGATTTAAAATGAGAGATTAACAGATACAACCAGGATGCTCTTCGATGTTATCGTTAGATTTAAGTCTTTGGCGTAGACCTTGTTTTGCTTGAAAATATTTTTAAGTGAACTACTTAACCCTATTCAGGCTGACGTCTGGTTTTCCCCTCTGTTTCCTTATTTTGATACAAATCTATAACATTTATTACATTTGTAAATTTGTACATCCGTCATTTAATATTGAAAAATTTGATAATTCACATATTAGTTTTCTTTGACCAGAATATTTTATTGATTTTTTATGTGAATGAATGCCATTTCAGGCTGTGACATCCGTCTTGTGTTTACATGACATCCCAGAGACAGTACACTGCAGTGCTAAGAATGCGTACACCGGGACAGTATAGTACACCAAATGAACCATCTCTTTCTTGTAAGATTTATGTAAGTTTTCAACCTGCATTTTCTGGGGGGGGGGGAATAACCAGAGGCTTTAGCTTTGCACNTTAGTCAAAGATATATAAAACAAATCCGATTTCCCTTCTAGCTAACCCTCCCCTCCCCCCCCCATGCCTTCTTATCAACCATGCTTGCAAAATATCAAATCAAAGATAAACTATAAACAGAAGAATCATGGCAAGCCAAATCCAGTATTAACTCATTTGATGTTGAACAACTTTTGATGGACAGAAAGTAGTCGAACTCATTTGCTCCACGTAAGCATTTTGACCAGATCTCTTATTTTTTATACTTGACAATGAGAGATAGAGATTTAAGATAAAAATGGGGGCTTATCATTCTATTTAACAAACTCTCAGCCTTTAACAAGAAAACTAGAATCAATAATTTATGAATTTGTAATGAATTACTAATTGTTAAGTTACAAGGTAAAGTTGTTTTGTTTTATTTTCATCTTTTTAAATATCCTTTTCAATTCACAAAGCTTGGCCACTATCTATATATAAATTTGGCTTGTCTGTCTGTTTGTCTGTCTGTCTGTTTGTTTGTCTGTATCCTATAAACGTCAAAACCGCTGAACCGATCGGGCCCAATTTTTTTGTGGGACATCACGTGACCACAGGGAAGGTTTATGAATGATTTTAAGAAAATGTGTTTTAAAGGTTTTCAATTTTGTAAAAAAAAAATTTTAATTCTTGAAAATCCGCGACTTTTTTTTAAATCCGCAAAATTTGTTTCTTCTTTGTTTTAAAATGTAAACAAAAAGAACATGTTCACAATTTGAATAGAAGATGGGCGCGAAGCGCCCTAAAAGCCTAATATGTTATATTCACCATATATTATTTGAAGTACCAAAACGACCGGCTAGACTGTGGCATTGCGCGGAATTATAGGGCTCGCAATTGCGCACTTAAGTAAAATACACTTTCGTTGGAAATCCTAGTTCTATGAGTTTACTGTTTCCATAATTTCATTTTTCCCACCGTATAATAACAAACGGGGTTTCATACTTAAATGATGATCCTATATCTCGCTGCAGCTTCGTCTGAATGTAATATTTTGTCTCTGATTAAGGTGGTTATACAGATGATAGATGGCCCAGGTTGGAACTTGGATATATATCTATCTATATAATAAAACAAGACATTCGTATATATATATATGTTGCGTATAGCCGGCCAAACGGCTGGACCGTTTGGGCTGAAATTTTTTGTGGACACTCATGGGTGCCCAAACGGTGTTACAGGCTAAAAAATTCAATTTTTTTTTCAAAAAAATTTTAAAACATTTTTTTATCTACGGTCCCTTCAGCTAGTATATTATATTTACCAAAATATGTACCGACACGACATGCTATATGCATACACAAGGTTTTTGACTGACATCTATCCACCACTTATTGCATATAATACCTATTCAGGGATTAGTCTTACAGTTTTTAAAGAAACAATCTATCCCTGTGTTTACCTAAGGTGATGATAAACCAGAACATAAACTGAGATTTACAGATGTAACGAACTGTTCTTCTGTTCTTTCTGTTCCATCTACAAATATATATATATATATAGTATTTTCAACTTTTTTCAGTTTAAATATACATTTTAGATGTTTAAATATATATTTTTTCCAAGACAAAATGTTTCATGGGTCTAACCCAATCATCAGTTGGAATAAAACTGATACTGGAGCATTTTTTACAATGATTTCACGGATTTTACAGAATATGATAAGAATTGTTTTACATTTAAAGTAATAAATATTGTTTTACATAAAAAAATCTTATTGAAATGTCAGTTCATAAAGTTCTTCTCTTCTCCTCAGGTCTTCATTTCTAAGAAGGAATTTCTCTCGGTGCCTTGTTCATTAGTTCGCTTCTTTTATTCAATAGGTTTGCATCCTCAGCTAACAATATACAAGTTTTTTTCCATCAGACAGAGATTGGACCTTTTTGCGACAGGATTATATAGTTTCGCTTTACTAGCTATTGACAAGGATATTGTAAATGGTTCGTTTATCTTGTTTAGGCCCCAGATATGCTTGGATAAACTAGTATTATATTCATATTTAAGATTATTAAAGGATAACGTGTGATTAGCATATCTCTCCTTGAACAAATTTGCAGCTATACCTATATAACTTGCAGTCATCCCTGTTGACATCACTTCTGCTTTATAAACTACGCCTTTACTCAAACATTTTCCATTTAGAACACAATTCTTTGTTATCTTGATTTGATTTAAAGGTTTTACTCAGAAGTTTCTTATTATGTCCAGAAAGAACTGCTTCAATATTTGTCATACAAGAATATGATACTGTAATCGTTGATCTATTAAGGTATTTTCTCAGTTCTGTTTTTCCAAAATGTTTCTCAATCAAACTTAAGAACTTTTCCTCTACTTTTGTCTTTACTGTTTCACAAAAAGGAGGATTGAACCAAATAATTTTTCTTGATCTTGTTTTCTTTTCATCACTGTTTTGATTAGTATATATCTAATACTAGCCTGTAAACTTTACTGTCTCGAAACAAGTTGACGAACTCAATTTTTTCAAAACGAAGATTCCTGTGGCTCTAGCGAGTTTCAAAATCAAAATTAGTCAAGGTGTTCCTGAGCAATGTCAGACATAAGGTTTTTTCAGCCCTTTGATAGTAAAAAAGACTTAGAAATGTACAATGACATATAGTTTTTAATTTTAGTAGGGGTCATCAAAGTAAGATGGTGTCTTTTAATCGTTCCATTCGGTGTAAAACTATGTCAAATATTCAATCATTTTTCCGTTATCTTTAGCTAACTCAGCTAATCAATATTGGTCATGAACAAAATCTTATGAATATATGTGAAACCCCTTAGCTGTTGGGCTCTCTAAAACCCGAGGTTTATGTCCTAAACCCAGAACTCGAGAGGTTGCATCAATGTCGGCCCCATGATTAAGAACAGCAATTTGATGGACCTCAGAAATAGGCAATTATTTTTGCAGAGCATTAAATTTCTTTAAGAAATAATTTGAAATTTAAAAATTGTGGCAATCTAAATATTAATTTATTATTTTAAAAACTAAAGCATATTTTTTTCACTCTGCAAAATATATTTTAATAGGATAATACAAATTATTAATTGTTAAAAAGTAAACAGAAGTAGTTTAACGTCGAACGTAAGTATCAAACGACACGACTTAATGTTCATTAAACGACCCCTTCTAAAATTAAAAACAAAGAATGGGGATCTTTTTTGAGTCATTTTTTAAATAGTGTTGGGACATAAAAACGTTAATCTGGCCCACCCTGTAAACTATATAGATATATTTTTTGTCGGATTGATAATTCATATAACAATAGTATACAGATTCATTCTATGGCTTTTTAATTATTGACTAAACCTGTAGTTTATTCAGAAACATGAATTGTTGAACCAAAAATATATATAGAGCTGCTAGTTAAATATTGTTTTCTTCATTTTTAAATGTTCTTATATTACCTACAGGCTACCGTCGGTTCAAATCTTAAATCACCGATTTGAACCAGTCATAGTACAGTAATAAAACGAAGAGGTGAAGCTTAGCTCACTTGACGTTTATCGTGGTATACCTGCAGTGAAACTCGGTGAGAAAAAAGGCTCTTTAGTATAATTAATTAATAAATGATACAGCAGATTATCACTGTTGCCACTTAATCTTCATATTTCAAAATATCTAGACCAATAGCTATTAAAGAGTGTTTATATTTATTGCTTTGTTAGTTTACTTTTTGTAAGACCACCCTGTAGATGCATAGCTGTACCCCCTAGGTGCATTTAGGCCCGTCTACTGGGTGATGAATGATAATTCAAAACAAAAATGCATATTTCAGGCTTTCTCAAGTCTGAGACTTAAACTGTACTTTTTGAACTTGCACTTATTTGGAAGTGGGAGAGAATTAACAAAGTTAAAGCTGGACCCTTATTTCAAGCGTGACATGAACATTGAACATAGATCTGCAGGCTGCTGCTAGAAAATAGATCTGCAGGCTGCTGCTAGAAAATAGATCTGCAGGCTGCTGCTAGAAAATAGATCTGCTGGCTGCTGCTAGAAAATAGATCTGCAGGCTGCTGCTTGAAAAAGTTGCATCAGTTTTTGAAATTGGGTCGCAGCGCAACGCTGTGGCCCTTCACTTACTGATACTTTTTGTACCACATAAAATGTTTACTTTATAACTTTAAAGCACTTGTTTCTTGCTGTTATTTAAAAAGAGTAATTTGCGAATTGTTGATAGATATTTGCGTGAGAGCTTGAAACCTTTGAATCACCGCGTGCATGTTCTTGACACAACCTTTAAACCTTTGTCTGATCTGGAATAGATAACGTAGTTTTGTTTCTAGCTGATAATTTACTATTTTCAATTCTGGTTTTTTCAAGCATGGTGACTTGGGAATATTTATGTTGGCGCAACAATGAAGGAAATTGTCTGAATTTAAAACGACGATATCTTTCTCATTGTTACTCAGATAAAGGTTTACAGTGTACTGTTGTGTATCGGGCACCGCATGCTGCTCTATAAATGATTGTACATTGTCCAATGTCCATTTCAGATAGAGATGTTATCAAATATTTTCCAAAAGTGGGGGGNGGAATGAAAATTAATTTTCGACCTTTATTTGATAGTTTTTTAGGTGTTAAGTACTTTCACCAAGGCATTTTCCCAAGCGACAACTTCCCAAATCTGTTCTAACAGCAGTGCTGGGCCCCCTAGCCCATCCTAGCCACAGTGCTCGGCCCTCCCCCCACGTTGCAGTCTGCGGATCCTCAGATGGCCTAACCAAACCTTTGAGAAGTTGTCGCTTGGGAAATGGCACATTTGGGAGGTTTCCCTTTGGAAAAGTCCGTTGGGAAATAACCTAACACCGTTTTGTATAGACTTTAAGACATGGAGGAGGTGGGGGGGTCGTCTTTATTATTCTGAGAAATTATGCACTCCTATTGTTTTAAAGGGAGTGTTCGCGAAAAATGAAAGGGGGTATAGGCTTAATGCGATAAAAAAGCGCTTTTGATCGCTACTAATCTTACTTCTATCTGTTGCGTCTATAAGGAGAAAATTGTTAAAAACGACTAATACCAAAGAACGTAGCGTCCATACAAATGCAGAAAGTTGTAACATTCAGCTCGGGTCGTAAAAAAATCAATTTAATTCCAAAAAAAACATTCAGTTATTACAAACAATAGTCATCGATAATTTTTCGACGCATTCGTATTTAGTTGATATTTCATAATATTTTCTATTTTTTATGATCTGATAGTTACTTTTATTCCTATTTCGAGGATTTTTGATAATGATCAAGACGACATTTTCATATTTTCCAGGAATGTTCGAAAATCCAGCGCCAGAGAAATATCTTTAAAAAACGAAATCAAAAATATTATAAAATATAAACTTTATACAAATGTGGCGAAAGATAATCGATGACTATAGGTTGTAATATCTGAATGATTTGTTTGAAATTAAATTGATTTTTAGGGTGTAAGTCGTATGTTCCAATTTTCTTAATTTGTATGGTCGCTAAGTTATTTGGTTTGAGACGTTTTTAACAATTTTCTCCTTATAGACGCAACAGATAAAAGTAAGATTAGTTGCGATCAAAAGCGCTTTTTTATCGCATTAAGCCTATACCCCCTTTCATTTTTCGCGAACACTCCCTTTAACAATTAAACGTTTTGTTGATAATGTAACTAATATATATTTTTAACCTTGGTTTCTATTTAAGAAATTTTAGTTTATTATTCTTGGTAATAAATAACTGTAATTTCAGATATATTTTATATTTATTGAATTCCAGTTCTCGTTGCACATTAAATTTGCAGTTTTACAGAAGTCATATTTGTATACGATAATATATAAAGTTGCAATCTCTGTTTGTTTGTCGGATCAGAACTCAGGAACCCCTTAACCATGACTAACCTTAAATTTAGATTGGGGAACTGTAGAGAGCCACAGGAACGTTCTTAGCTTGGTTTTGAGATTCTAAGTTGAGTGGGTCGAATTTTATCGGGGAAAAAAGCTAAAATCGTAATTTACGACTAAGTGCGGGTAAACAGCGGGAGTAACTATAAGTAACCTGGGCTGGGTTCCCAAGCTTAAAAGTATACATAAAATCAGATTTGAATATTTGACAAATTGACGGTTATACTTTACCATGAACATTTATTTCAGTTTAAATTATTCAACGCCCATAACTAAAAATAAGAAGATTGTTTCTTTTGGATTTAATTTATCTAGAACAATGAACTTTCATGACACCTAGTTTCCGCGCGTTTTCCGGCAAAATTGTTGTAGATAACGTTTCCACTGTGCACTCTCCATAGATAGTATATCCGCTCAGAGCACATAGTTTTAACAAAGAAACGGAAGTTAAGTTTGGAATCATGAACTCAATTTATGTCTTATATTACCTTTAGTTGAGATTTGAATTCAACTCCAGAGACTAAACTTATTTTTTTAGCTGAACTTAAACTGCAGAAGACGAAACTTCACTTAAGCACAATGAGAAATTCACTATTGAAAATTATAACTCGACTGAACTTAAATTTATTTTGAGTTTAAAACTGTGGGCTCTGTAGATCTGATTAGCAACGGTGGGACACGCAATTCGTACTTTCAAGTATATGAAGGTAGAGGTTTAAAATATAAAATATTTAAGTTATACCGCCAGCAAGATGGTTACAGTACAACAAAATGGCCGTTTTACACTTTTTTCAGTAAATTCCTCTCTATATATTCTATTCTCTATGTAATTAGCATATCTCATACTTGTGCAACCGTAAAAAAAATAAAGAAGCTACCTACGAGGTCTCAAAGGTTTACATATCTTCTAAACTTATTTATAAAATTAAAGATTTGATTTTTAACAATCTTCATTTAAAAAATCAGCAGCTATATTTAATATATATAAAATCATTTTGCAAATCCAAACCTCTGCATACTTCAGCATAAGAACTTCAATTTTGAGGATATACTTGTACAACTAGCGACCTTGTTTCCCTTCACTAAATCCCACTATTTCTTTGGTCATTGTACTACAGAGCACTGTACAGTGCACACCGAAAGCTTAGTTTAGGGTGGCGTGACTGCTTTAAATTTTTTATTTTACAAGGATGAGAATGTTTTAAAATGTTTAAAAGGATTTCAAAAAGTTAAATTTTTGCCCCATATATGTGAAAAAGACATAGGAAGAAAGTTAATAGTCGACCACTGCAAACAGAAAGGTAAGGTCAAATTTATGCGATATTGCTGGAACCACTTGTGACCTCTTAGCTCCTCTATTATTGATAATAAGCTCAAGCAGGAAAAGCTAATTTTTCCTGGACCAATTTCATGAATTTGAGCTAGGGCGCTATATTACCTACAGGCTACCGTCGGTTCAAATCTTAAATCACCGATTTGAACCAGTCATAGTACAGTAATAAAACGAAGAGGTGAAGCTTAGCTCAGATGTACACAACCGACCTGTCTATTAATTAATTAATAGACAGGTCGGTTGTGTACATCACGATATGTTTACGTATATAACGCTGTACACTTGTATATAGAGCGATCGTATTTCTAAAGGGGGATTTTATGGAATTTACCAATTTTTAGATTTTCTTTCTTTATTTAAAGAGAATTCGAGGATGTTGACGGCAAACATTTGACAATTTTCAAATTTGTAGGTTTTCAATTTATTAGCTAAAAGTTCTGTCAAAAATATTAAGCTTCTAGGGCATGAATTTAACTGAAAATATTCTTATTTCAAACATTCTTTATTGTTTCTTCACTTCAACTCTTTATCATAAACATGACAGTGTATGCAGGGTTACCCTCAAAGATGAAACAACGATGACGACCTGGAGCTCCTAACCCTAAACACACTTTGATATTTGTTTTAAACAAAAAAATATTTTTTACATTTTTTTCGACCTAATCTATCTAATTATCAATACTAATATTCAAATATCTTCATTAAACCACTCCTTAGAAATACGATCGCTCTATACAGCGTTAGATACGTAAAAATATCGTGATGTACACAACCGACCTGTCTCTTAATTAATTAATAGCTAAGCTAAGCTAAGTTTCACCTCTTCGTTTTATTACTCTATGGAACCAGTGCTAGGTAGTTTAGCAACCTCTTCAATTAACTTAATTCCGTTTCACGACGGTTACATATTATAGATATCAATTCTTCTAAATAGCCCTTCAATCACGTGGAGTTTACGTGGAATTTACGTGCATTTTACTTTAGTTTGACGTATCACACAAATGTCATTTATAGGTGTGTGTAAATTTCCAGTACAGTGATCTTTTTTAATATGGAAATTTTCCCAAATTGTGAAAAAGAAAAATTAATATACATAATTTTCAATAAGATAAGGTGTTGTGTTTATATATGTATATTTGTCTATAGTTATATGAATCTGCAACAATGGAATAAAATTGTAGGATCCCTTTTACACAACACAAAGGTTCAGACGTATACATAAATAAATCTAAGACATCTAATAAAAATGCATGGAATTTTTTATCCCGTTATATGTCTAGACATTGTGCATTGTGCACCAATCAGTGGCGCAACTAGGGGGGGGGGGCGAACAGAGTTTCGCCCCTCTCTCAGCAAATTTTGCCCCCCTCTCGCCCCCCCCCCCTCACTTGACTCCAGCATGATCATGATTGTGGACCATCTTTTATAAAAATTTTGTCAATAAAGAAAAAAATACCAAAATTTTTCTTTGGCGCTTCGCGCATCATTTCTAATAGAATGTCCAACTTTTTCTCGTTTTAGACTTAGAGAAAGTCAGTCATTCTTAATTTATTCTCTCTAAAACGCATGTATATATGAGTATTACAATACATATACCATTTAAGGTGACGTACAAAACCCATGACAACCTTAGAAAAATAGCAAGAAATATAAAAAGGATTATATCAGACTATTAGGACTTTTGCAGACTAAGAGGAAAACAGGGTAATTCCCTTACTGGCAAACAAGTACAGAGGCAGACTTAGATCAGAAAGACTATAATAAACTATGGACAGACGAAATATATTCAAGTACTGTGAGGAACTACTAGGACTGCACAGACCTACGATTATGGGACTATATAGTGCACAAATATGACTATAGTGGATAAATTACAAAAACTTGCTGTCGGATGTTATAGGGGACTTTATATGCATGGTGAATATGACTATGCCAGAGACTAACAGGCACTAAAAGAACATAAGTTTTTTGCCGCAACGTGCACATGTTTAATTTACTAATGTCGTTCATTTTAAAGCTGTTGGAAGTGTATTTTTTAAACACAAGCCATGGATATTATTAGTATTTGGTATAATATTGAGCACAGAGCCAACCCTTCAACATTTTAAAAATGCTGTTTTTTTTACTTCAAATCCTAAAATTACAGAGTTTTTTTTCAATTTTTTCGACAGGGGGGTTAGCCCCCCCTATTACCCCCCACCCAGCCACTCAAAATTCAATTTTGCCCCCCCCCCCTCAAAAAAGTGCTAGTTGCGCCATTGGCAACAATTGCTGCATAACAACATCTTATCATATCAATTGTGTGTTTTAGTTATTATATGTCTTTTTCTCCATAACTAAACCCGTCAGCCTCTGTTTGAAGTCCACATTTGCCCGCGGTTTTAAATTTAACTCGGATCTCCCATCAAACCAACTACTCAATAACAGTTTCCCGCTTCAAGCAATCAGCTGTTTTTGAGAGCTGTCAAACCAATGATGTTTGGTAGAAGGATTCCCATTGGTCCATATAATGACGTTTATGAACAGCTGACCAATCACAGGATGTACAGTCTTTTCTGGGACAATCTAAGCTCTCTAGGCCCTCTATTTATGCAATTTTCGGTGATGACAGGTTGGAGAAATTGCGATTTTTATTTTTGCTGTTTCCAGGGCCTTCCGGTAAGGTGTATTAACCCCGCAACTGGAAAGTTGTGTAAAAAAAATATACGAAAAGACTCAAAAATATGCATCAATTTGAACATTAAAAAATTTATTTTTATAATGCAATCATTATGAGGATATTAGATAATTCGAGGATGTTGACGTCAAACATTTGACAATTTTCAAATTTGTAGGTTTTCAATTTATTAGCTAAAAGTTCTGTCAAAAATATTAAGCTTCTAGGGCATGAATTTAACTGAAAACATTCATATTTCAAACATTTTTTATTGTTTCTTCTCTTCANACAAAAAGAACCACTAAATATTGATATAAAAAGATTATAAACTTTATAGATGAAAATTTACAAAAAGAACCACTAAATATCTATATAAAAAGATTATAAACTTTATAGATGAAAATTTACAGAAAGAACCATTAAATATTGATGTAAAAGGATTATAAACTTTATAGATGAAAATTTACAAAAAGAACCATTAAATATCTATATAAAAAGATTATGAACTTTATAGATGAAAATTTACAGAAAGAACCACTGAATATTGATATAAAAGGATTATAAACTTTAAAGATGAAAATTTACAGAAAGAACCACTGAATATTGATATAGAGGGATTATAAATTTACTAATAATTAATAAATTAATTATAGATTTTCGTATAATTTTGACACAGTTTTCTATCAATTTCTCGAGATAGGAACATCAGATGTCTTGTATGTATCGTTCAACGCCCGAGCTTAAAACTTGAGAACCTGTGAGGTCACAAAGTCGCACTTGTAATGTTGCATAAATTTGACCTTTTTTGCGAAAATAAATGAAGTGAAAATTTGCGAAAATTTGTTCTTCACGGAAACTCGAATTGCAAATGCGAAAATTTTGTGAAAACCATGAGTTTTATAGCTGCAACAATTAATCGCTCAAAAGAACTTGTGGAATTCTCTGCTCTCTAGCTTAATATTTAAAGAGTTTTATGATGTCATGTACGTAAATATTTTATCTTCCTTTATAATAAATGTTTGATGAAGAGAATTTGATTTCACTAGCTATCTTTTTAAGATTCTATATAATTTTTTTTAAGTTTCGCATTATTTTTTCGCGAAATTTTCGCATAATTTTTTTTCGCGCTGGAAACAATAGCTGCGGCCAGGAAAGGTCTACAATTTCAACAATTTTCAACAAAATTAGTGTATATTATGGGTTAAGGTTTGGTTAAGACACTTTCTCGTCCAAGCGCTACGGCTAGGACAGGCTAGGGGGCTCATATGAACTATTTCTTGGCTCATTTGAACTATATTTTTGCTCATTAGAACAATGTTTTGCTCATTTGAACTATTTTTTTTGCTCATTTGAACTTTTTTTGCTCATTTGAACTATATTTTTTGCTCTTTTGCACTATTTTTTTGCTCAGTTGCATTTTTTGGGCTCCTTAGTATTAACTTTTGGCTCACTCATTCGAATTATTTAATTGGCTCATTTCAACTATTTTTTTGCTCATTGAATTATTTTTTGTCTCTTTCAAACTATTTATTAGCTCATTTGAGCTAGTTTGAGCCACGTCATGTTGAATTGGCTTTGACTATTTTGTTTTTTTTTAAAGAAGAAAATAAAATAAAAATGCATAAAACAGTCCATGGAAATTTTTATTTCATAATACCTCGAGCAAATCTAAACCATTTGCTATGCTCCTTTCCAAAAATGTTTATTTTTAGTTAAATATTCTAGAAAATACAACCATAAAGTTGCATGGAAGTATCTAGGAGTAAAATATGAGAAAATAACTAAAATGTGTGTGGTCAGGAGGAATGTGGAATATTGTAAAAATATCCATTTAGCTCAAGGGCGTACGAGAGCATTTATACCAAAAGAGAGCAAAATATTGATACTTTTTTAAACTATGTAAACTTAAATTTATGTAATTTTCTTAAGGTGGGGGGGACACAATTTTGCCTGGGGGGGGGCACAAAATCAGGCAATCCCTCTTAATACTGTGATGCAAGCTTCAAGGGATGAAAAATATAGATGGAAACGTTTCTAAAAAAATATCAGTTTATAAGATAAGGTCGACTTTGAAGTGTCGCAACGCCTTTGGTTTAGATTTTACCGCTCTAACTCACAAATGTTTTTCTGTAGCCCTTTACATGCACATTTTATCAATAAAAAGCACTTGTTGTTAGCTTTGGTATTCAAAGAGTAATTGGCAAAATTCTCATCAATTTTTGTTTGAAAGCGTGAGACCTTTAAATCACAGTGATATATTTACACTTTTTTTAATGAAACTTTTTTAGTTAAGGGAAAAAGTGAGATTTTAAAGTATTTTTTCCTTTACGATGCAATTATACCTAAATGGAATACATGCGTAATTTCAAGTGACCCTCCATTTATAGAGTGGCATGTCCGATGTACATTTGAAACCTTCATTTCCAGGGGCGTCCCTGAATTTGGAATTTTTTGTTCCTATTTTCAGAATAGCTTCTCAATAGCATGCTTAAGGGAAAGAAACCACGTGCAAAACAGGAATAATATCTGTCTTAATAAACTATAATGTGTGAAAAGTTAAAAATCTAGTTTTTTAGGGTTTAGTCATTAATTTTGACTTTATTTGAGCTTCTTTTAAGTCAAAAAAATTTTTGCCTGCAGCGCGATTTTTTGTTCCTAATTATTAATTTTTTTGTTCCTAAAAAATCTTGCCCCCCCCTCACTTAAATTCTGTATCCGCCCCTGTAATCATTTCTCCATCGTTCGAAGCAAGAAATACGCGAGTCACTTTTGTAGAGAAACCACAAATAAAAAATATTCAGTTTACAAAATGGGATGGGAAACATGGATTTTTAATGCAAAACAATTGATCAGACAATTAGCGTTGAAGGGTATTGTTGTGAATCTCAATATATTATAATTGTTTTCCTAATCTTTTTGTTTGGGTGAGTGCAATGAATGAATGTAGAATGTAGATTGCCATAAGGAAGATATAATTAATATATTAAAANCCCCCCCCCCCATGAGTTCCCCTCAGAGGCGGCAATCGTAAGGGGGGACGGGAGGCTAGGCCCCCCCCTCGTACGCCCCTGATTTAGCTTTTATTTTTTCCCTTGTAAATCTGCAGAACTTGTGTGAGGAGTGTGAGTGCGGTTTTAACATCATATTTATCCAGTCCGAGCCAGGACAGCTTGCCCGCAGCTACAACAGCTGTCTATTCTTGACAGTTGGACAGCTTGCGCAGCTGGAAAGCTGCCGCCTCTTTCAGTCTAGTGCAGAGTGAGTGAGATTGCCAGTTGAGGAAAACTATCTGACGGGTAGAGGTTAAACCCAACACAACTCAAGTTTTACCTAAAATGTCTCTTGATGTTCTCCTACAAGCTGCAGAATTCCTTGAAAGAAGGGATCGAGGTAAAGGAAAAGTTTCCCTGCGTTTCTGACACATTTTTATCAGTTAAAGTTGATTTCAAATTGTATTTGTAAACCCACTGACAGCGAGCATGTGAATCCAACATGGCCGTTTCTCAGTTTACATTTAATATCAAATCTGACACTTTCCAAAATTGCGGATTTTCAGAAGCTGAGCACGGTTATGCTACTCTATTGCCTGATGCTGAGGATGAATTTCCAAGTCCAAAGCCTGTGAGACAGTCTAAAGTGTCGAAAAAGATGCAGGGAGGGTCCAGGTAGGATTCAAGTTTATACTGCGTCACAACGGATTACGCAGCTTCAAATTAACTGTACGCAGGGGAGGGGTGGGTTCGGGGGGAAGGGTTAAGTTACAGGACGATGCTTTGTTTCGATTGGGAAAGATGAAATCCCAATGAGTTAATCCATTGAGCAATAACATATCCGTGCTGAACAAAATAGTTTAAATTAATATTTTAAATAGAAAGCTTATAGTCAGATGTCTGAAATAAAGAAAAAGTTCTGGAAACGAGAAAGCGAGGAAAGATATCTTGAAAGAAAGCGACTTTTTAATATCTTGTCAGGAAAGCGTGGGGGGGGGGCTATTTATTTATTTATCCTATGACATAGATGAGCCCTAATGACTTTATAATAATAGTTATAGTTTTTATAATATTATAAAGATGTTTTATTAATACTTGATATAAAAACGTGTATAAATGATGAGACTCGGCCCTTGCGCATTTAATCATTTTATATTTAAATAATACGCGAAATGATAGATAAGGTGTAAAACTATTTCTGGACCGAGTGCTGCGACTTTAGTATTCCTAGTAAACGGCATATTTCAGGTTATGAAAGGGGGTGAATTATGGTTTTTTAACACTGACTACCGTGTCACTGGTTTAATCAACGCATATAACAAAGCCTTTGTATTAATTTTGTGTTAATTCAAGTACATTTTGACGGTTTTCAGTAGATATTCATGTAAATACACAAACAGGCTTGTACAGGGTTACCAACAAAGAATGAATAAACTTGAATAAACTTAAAATATTTCAAGGTTAAATTATGTTCTGCCTCGAAAAATAGTTTTCCGATGGTTTATTTAGCAAGGAAAGAATTAAGCTTACTGCCACAGCGAACCATCAATCTATAAAAACAAACCGTAATAGTTCCGCTTAGTCGTCTCGGAAGTCTCATTCTTTTTGGGTAACCCTGTATGTTCTAGACAAACTTGCTCAGGATTTAACATTTTTTTCCAATCCATTTTTTCCCTTTTTTAATTAAAGCATTTACAATGATATTTTTTGCTTGATTTTTTGTTTGTTAAAAGCTTCAAGATACAAGGTCTGTAAACGTTTTAAAGCTGTAAAAGTTATTAAATTTATGATGCAGAATTTATTAACTGACACCGTAGCAACATGTTAAAGGGAGAAATGAGGACATTTTTATGATTTTATATTTATTTATTAAATTATTCAGTTATTTGATAAACAGGATAAAAATTACGCCTCTAAAAATTCATAAAAATGAAATTCCTCTGTCTTGTTTTTATGATAAGTACCGTTCCACATTTTTCTGACCATTTTTAATGTTCATATTGCAATTTTTTTGCAGGTCATCTTTTCGGAATATTTTTGCAATTCAGCTGATTTTGGCACATTCGAACAATGCCTACTAATTTCGTTTTTTAAAGTGAAGTTTATGTTCTTATAAAAATTCTCTTATAAAAATTCTGTAATTTAAACTTTCAAAAAGGAAAATACTAAAAATTTGGTTGGGTACTTAACTTAATTGCAAAAATTACTCATATTGACATCTCGATGAGATTTGTGCTAAAAACTCTGCAAATTCAACCATTTAACTTTTAGCAGTGCAAAGGTAACAAATGGGGGTGATTGCAAATAGGATGAAATGAAAAATTTGCAAATTTTGCTTGGACCGCTCATGATGCTTTTAAGGTCTTCTAAATTACAAGTTTACATCTTTTTCTCCCCCCCCACCCTTCGTCTTCCTGTTCTCAGTTTATTGACCTATTCTAATCTCAGTTTGCGGTTTTTTAACGTAACGCAGATTATTGATATGAAAAGGACTGTAAACCTAAATACGTTCCTTGTTTTACTGTCGTGGACAGAGATAAATTCTTTAAATTTCCTCTTTTGTCTCCATTGTATAAATCCGCAAGTCTCTTAAAAATAATTAAAATTATCAATTTTTAGACAGAAAAACGTGGAAAACTCAGTCATTTTTTCTCAATCAAATGCTAAGTGTGTCTAAATTAAAGTCTAAATTAAGTCTCAAGTGTCCCTTAAAATTTGGGATAAAGTCCCTTTAAATAATTCTTAGTTCGAAATAAAAACAAAGTCAACACATGATCTTGCTTTTAAAGCTAATCTTATGACCTACGTAACATTTTCTTCAGTTGATACATTTTTAATTTTTGAAACCAGTTTTTTTATTTTTGTTGTCATGCTGTAGCAATGTTTTTTTTATTTGCGTTACATAACCATTAAATTGATCTATGTGCTAATGTCAAAATGTGCCTCTAAATAAATCGATTTTTTAAAATTTTGAATCAGAGGCGTGTATATTTTTCCTTTGAAAATCTGTTTGCGCGGAGCGCCAAAAAAATGTCATTCGTTGAATCGGGAAAAATAAATGTTTTTTTCTGGGAAAAATGAAATNGGCTAATTCTTGATAATATATATCTCTGGTTTGAAGTGATAAACAAATGGAAATACTTTTTACATTTCTAGTCCAACATTAATAATTGTTAATTCGGCTAGTTGTTTCAACAACTAGGCTAATTATTCTTTAAAAATTATTAATTAACCTCTAGCATTTAATTGTAACACATACCAGCATATGTTTAGCGACGTAAAGGAATGTTCTGTCTATGTAGCCTATGGGCCGGGGGGAGAGGGGGTGATGTCTGAAAAAATTTTGCAATAAGTTCATAAGACAAAAGGGTTTCAAAGTGTTTGCATTACAAATTCTAAATAATTAAAATTTAAACTAAGCACAATGTTTTGTCGGTGACATAATTATCGGAAATACACAATTTGAAGATCCAGCTTAGTTTAAACCCTAATTAGAAATAATCTCACTTTTTAACCCCCCCCCCCCTTTTAAAGACCTGCTTATCCCTTGATATTCTTAAAACTGTTATCCGCCTAATTTTGTTAGGTTTAATACCAATTTATTTTTTGTTATTTTGAGGCTAACCCAGTGCATGGAAAACTGACTGAACTAATATAAAAGAACAGGTTTTCACCGGGCTGTTTCTTTTTCCTTAACACAAATCGACTAAGAATATATTTGATCTATATTTTTTAACTCTTCTTTTTCTGTTGCCTACCCCTCTCCCCTCATCCTCTTGCATAATCCACCCCTCCCCTCCCCGGCCTGCCTGTTTTAAACACCCTTTACCAGGCCTAGTCCTACGCCTGGCACACTGCCTGGCAACTATAAAATTGACCTTTAGTTGCATCCCAGCGTATCCAGGCCATACAGATAGATTTATACATAGATAGACAGACAGACAGACACCCAGACAGACAGACAGATTTTACAATGTTTGCTTTTAATTCATGTTAAACCATTAAATAAGCAAACAAACAAACAAACAAACAAACAAACAAACAAACAAACCTAGAGAAAGATTGCTAATTCTTCTAATTTAAAATGTTTTTTCCATTCTTCATTCTACAAAATTTCTCTTAATTCCCTCTCATAGTTTTTATTAGTCTTGTCTCTGTCTTCTGATCTCAATTTTTCCCCTGACCCTCTTCCTGCAACCAAAAACTGTAAAAAATAGTCCTCATTTTTTAACAAATTTTAGCTCTTTGTTTCAATATAGATAAAGTAAAGCTGAGATCGGTATTTTTTTTTAGAAAAGTTAACTTAATATTTAAGCAATCTACTAAAAGAAGTATTTTTTGAAAGTTAAAAATAAGAAACAATAGATATTCGTTGTTTAATCATCGGAATTTTGGATTCAGAGTTAGAATGAAAATGTCCAATTTTTACATTTTTTTCCAAAGCATCAAAAATAATTTCTAATTGTGTAATTTTGAAAATATAACCCTGTAAAAATAAAAAATGTCAAGGCGTATTATCATGCTTATAAATTAAACATCTTTTTCCTGCTTCAACGAGAAAGGATTTCCTCAGAGTACATATATGGATCCATGTTTTGGTCAGCTTGACTCGGATCAGCTCATAGAAGAATGTAAAATTTTAGACAAACTTGGAATTCCAAGAAAATTTGATGGATTGGACATTTTTCAATTATTTTTCCCTTGTTACTGGATTTATTTACACATGTGTAGAATAGATGTTTACGTTTATATAATATATATATAATATATATTGAACACAATGGAGGACATACATTTCAGAAAGCATGAACAAACTTTAGATAATATTTGTCCTTCTCTGAATATTTATGAACACCCTCCTCCTTTCAGTGAATATTTATGAACATACCTTTCTCCTTATCTGAATATTTATGAACATCTCCCCACTTGAAGTGGAAATTTATAAATATAATCAAAATATATATAATTTTGAACACTTGTTATCTTTTGAATTATGAATTTATGAACATTATCTACTAGCATTCAGGAACACCCCTTCCTCCTGAAGTCAGTCCTCCCCCCCCCCTGAATTTAATATATTTGGTCACCCCTGAGCTCGGTCAGATTTATGGTTAATGCTAAAGGGAAAGGAAAAGATTTATTTCATGTTTTGCTTTGAACATATTTAGAGATGAAGAAATAACAAATTTTTCCGTTTTATCCCAGGGGCTCAATTCATTTTTCATGCAAGACATTTTTTTGCGTTAAATTCTATATTTTTTTTACAAGAATTCAGGTTAAATAATTTTCAAAAGATTGTTACGGAAAACCTCTCCCCCCCCCAATCCAAATAAATTTTTTAAGGTTTTAAAATTTATTTTTTATAATTTTTGTAAAATAAAATGGTACGAGGCTTAGTTAATAATTTCAAGTATTCATATTTTTTTCTAAATTCTCCAACTGCACGTCCGCAGTTTCTCTGATCTCATCAAAACTTTAATGCATAGATTTAGGATTGAAAATATTTCCACTAAATGATTTATGTTTTAATTACAGTAATTTATGAAATAGGACTATTACTTCAAACTATTATAAATAATTTATGAGATTGATCCCTTCATTTTCAGTTTATCATTAAGTTTGAGCTAGTTTTTAGTGTTCATAATAGTAATAAATAAAAGAAAGAGGGATAAAATAAGAAATTACAAACACGAATTTTCTTCCAATTTATGATAAAAAATATTCATATTTCTTTTTCAATACACACTAATATGACTTTTTCCTAATTCAAAACACTATTAAAAATTTTATTTTTGAGGTCCTAAGATTTTTTCTTTATAAGATAGACACCAAGTTTTCCGAAATATATAAATGTACTTTTGTTGAACGAGTTTATTTCTTTTTAACAAGGTGCTTTTCTGTCTGGACAGTTGCTAGTTTCGCACACCTATAAATATTTTGAAGGGGTATATATTTATATTTATGTCTTGTTTAGTTAGAAACAGAAATTGAGAAAAGCAAAAGTTTACTGACAAAATTACCAGTAATTTATCCAACATCTCTCCCTTTAAACCTAATTTAATTTGACATTTCACGATTTTTCTCTCTCACAAAGTTTCGATTTAACAAACTGCTAAATTTGAAAAAAAAATACAGATACACCCTGTCAAAATATTTTTAATTCAATATTTAAATATTCATTTTCTAAAAACTTGAAAATATATCGGCAGCCCACTCTTTTCTATCCGACCAGAACTAGTTCTTTAAGAAATTAACTCTTTCTTATGGAGTGGGCAAAAAATATTTCAGACTGCTAGACAGATAGACGAACTGTCACACATACAGATAGATAGTCAGATAGACTGAATTGTCACATATACTAACAGATGATATAAACAGACGAATTGTCACATAGACAGATATGCTGACAAACAGCCTGGCAGACACATATGTTTATAGATAGATAGAAAAAAAATAAACAGACTGACAGACGGACAGGTAATGAATTAAATCGAACTTCTGAGATTTCTTTGTGAAAAGTAGTACACAGTATTAAAACTGATAGATAATTGTTTTTATACTAGATCATATTTCTATCAACTTTATCAAATAAAGTATATATATAGGCCTTGGTGTATTATAAACTTACAGCCCCCCCCCCCCCCCCTCCTGTTACAGGCTGTGCAAAGTTTTTCTAGTAATTCCTTCCAGAACAATGATAAATCCTCAAAATTATTATTATCAAGCCCCCTACAATACAATTTGCTTTGTTTGACAGAGTACAGTGCTTTAACAAGTGCATTTATAATTTCCCACTGCATATAATTTAGGGGTTAAAATTCCCCCCCCCCCCATCTTAATTTTAAACTAGTCTTTGGTATAAGTTTAACAATAGGTGATTCCAGTGCTTAGGATCCATTTAATTTTGATGCGGATCTGGATCCAGGTCATTTCTAAAAGATTTACTGAATCTTTTTAACAAAAAATAATTTTCAATTTTTTTAAAGATTTTTTTCGAATATTTTTATCCTAAAACTTGATGAACCATCCAGAAATGAGGAAATTTTTATAATCTCTCTTTTTTCAGAAGTTTAGATTTTGATTTTAGGAGTAAAAAAGGTCTTTTTTGCAGTTTTTGGTTGATATTTTACCCCTTGGATCCGAATCCGTGGATCCGCATATTTGTGGATCCGGATCCAGGAAGCCAAAATCTTGCGGATCTGGATCCTAAGCACTGGGTTATTCATATCCATGGAAAAAAGTGCTTTTTTATTTTAAAAAAATCCCTATTACCTTTGTTACACGTATGCAGAACTGGAAGAAAAAAAAAGATTTTGACATTTTTGTGGTTTCAGAAACTTTGTTGATAAATCAAACATTAGTCTGTCTGTCTATTGTCTGGCTTTCTATCTATCTATCTGTCTATCATCTATATATCCAAGGATGTTATGCAAGGAAAGTTAATTGCGGTTGCGTACACTCTGAGTACATATTGAAACCAGTTCTCTCTGGGCGGAATTTGTAAACAATAATAGATGTATCATTTTTCATTTAGTATCCGAGGGGGTTAAAAGCATTAAATTTTGATAATTCACATAATATTTTCCTATAACCAGAATATTTCATTAATTTTTTATGTGAAATATGGATCCCATGTCAGGCTTCAACATCCGTCTTGTGTTTACATTACCGCCCAGAAACAGTACAGTGCAGTACAAAAGATGCGTACACCTCTGAAATAACTTTCCTTGCATTACATCCTTGTATATATCTATCTATCAATCCCCCTATCTGACATTTTTGCAACTCACTGTGCAAAATCAATATCTTGGGACCATGAACAAATTTCTTAGACTTTCATAGATTTGTCTTTCCTCGATGTTCTAGATCTAATAATTTATCTGAATATTATTCAAGTAAATATTAAAATGTTTATGCATCTTTTTTCTTTTTCTCATCATATTTTAAGCTTCCCATTCCTATAAAAGTTTTATGTGATTTTTTTCCATTATCATTTACAATGTTCTGTTAAATTATCATTCAAATCAGTTTTGATATTTTAGACAAGTTTGTAATGATACTTGGTGTCATTTTTTTAAATCATCATTTACGTCCTACATATAACTTGTCCTCCATAGTACGTGTCAGGTGGAGAAAAATCTTTAAATTTTCATATTGAATCCACTTGTTCCATAAACTAGACCCTTTCCTATGAACAATTTGAACTTTTAAGTGTTGCTATGCAACTTTACATTTATGATCGTGGTCTTTTTTCTCAACCTCAATCTAGACCAACTCACATGATGCGAATCCCCCTGTATCTGTTTATCTTTCTATCAACTGTACGTGTGCAGTATTGGATGGGATAAACAGATATATGACCTAGATCAGGATATTACTGAGAATTCTATACTATAGGAGTGTATACCTACTAGATCTATACTACAGGAGTGTATACCTATTAGATATATACTATAGGAAGTGTATACCTACTAGATGTTTACTAGAGGAGTATATACCTACTAGGTGTATACTAGAGGAGTATATACCTACTAGATGTATACTAGAGGAGTATATACCTACTAGATGTATACTAGAGGAGTATATACCTACTAGATGTATATTAGAGAAGTATATACCTACTAGATGTATACTAGAGGAGTATATACCTACTAGATGTATATTAGAGAAGTATATACCTACTAGATGTATACTAGAGGAGTATATACCTACTAGATGTTTACTAGAGGAGTATATACCTACTAGATGTTTACTAGAGGAGTATATGCCTACTAGATGTTTACTAGAGGAGTTATACCCTACTAGATGTATACTAGAGGAGTATATACCTACTAGATGTATACTAGAGGAGTATATACCTACTAGATGTATACTAGAGGAGTGTATACCTACTAGATGTTTACTAGAGGAGTATATACCTGCATAGATATTATAGGAGTATATACCTACTAGATGTATATTAGAGAAGTATATACCTACTAGATATACTAGAGGAGTATATACCTACTAGATGTATACTAGAGGAGTGTATACCTACTAGATGTTTACTAGAGGAGTATATACCTGCATAGATATTATACTAGAGGAGTATATACCTACTAGATGTATACTAGAGGAGTATATTCCTACTAGATGTTTACTAGAGGACTATATATCTACTAGATGCATACTAGAGTAGTAAATATTTACAACTTAAGGTATATCGGTTTAACCCTACGGACATGGAACTACAAATACAAAGTCTTCCATTAGAGTACACTCAATGAATTTCCTCTTTTCTTATCTTTATAGCTTATCATACACCTTTTAACCTCCCCCTCCCCCCGCACACACACACTAATAACATTTCGTGTGTGCACCTTCTCTCCCCTTAGTGTGTTGCCCCCTCGACCCCTCCAAATTTTTGGTCATATTATCTAATATTCTCCTTTATTTTTGTGCATTCCCTGCTACTGCTACTCCGACAAAAGCCTGGATAATTAAATAGTTTTTTTTTGTAGTCAGCTGAAACAAATCATTTTAACACATAGAGCGTTTTAGAAAACTAAGAATTGCAGTATATATTGCATGTCTCTTTTTTTCCCTCTCCACGTTAGTTCAGTGAACGAAAAGTACACCCTTCAGAAACATGGAATGATTAATAATTCCTACTAACGCTGAACTCCCCTCCCCCCTCCCTGGACGATTATTCAACTCATAACCCCCTCCCTCTCTACCCTGCCCCTATCTCTCCCCAAACCCCGACCAGCTTCAGCACACTCTAATTGCCTAGCCAGCCAGGCGCCTCCCAGCTGTTTTACCGCTGCTTGACAGCTGCATTTTGACAGTTCGCTCAGCTGTTTTTTTTTCTTAAAGTTTTAGTGGATTTTTTTTTAGCTAATTTAATCTTTTAAAATGCTGATCTTTACAGACTGATGGTTGTAAGCGAATAAATTTAACATTCAGCGGAACTTCTGAATTGTATAAATTTGACAGCAAGCTGCTGTTGGTGTGAAGCATGAAAAGCGCGTGTTCTTGTCAGCTGTCGTTTCCTAGACAGCTGATCGGTGGCTGGGCGCAGCTGGGAGAGAGAGAGCTATAATCGATTTCTCGCTCTTTCTTTCTTCCACTTTGGGTATATCTTGGGCATTAACTTAAATAAAAAGAGAAGGAGAATTGAAACAATTTTTCCATAGAGAGATTCCTTTTTTCGTTAATTATAAAGATTTACAATTTTTTGAGACAACAAAAATTTTTTTGTTGCCAATTTATCTAATACACATATAAAGACCATAACAGAACTAATATTGGGATCGGCATTAATTGAAGAGTTTCAAGTCGTCTTTACAGTCTTATTCTTTGTTGGTAACCCTGTACAATATGCAGTCAATGAATGTTTCTATTTTCCAGCCAGGGGTGTATGTTTTCTCGAAAAATTGGGAAATTAAATGATTTTTAGGGAAAATTTAAGTAAGTGTGGGGGTTTAAAATTGTTAAAATGTATGGGGAAAAACTTTCGAACATATAGGATGTTGTTTTGAACAATTGGCCGGGATATTTACCCTGCATTGAGCAGCACTCATTATTTACCAATATATTTACCGATTGTCAACAAACATAAGATAGATGAAAGGACATAAAGATAACTGAACATAAATAACATGATTAAATTCAGATCAAGTTTGTATAAACATAAACATGAATATATTCAGAAATTGACCAAAGTATAATGGTTATTCAATGTCAGGGTTGTTAACAGCAATGCGATAAAACTGGTGTTCAGAAAAAGTTCCTCTCTCAAGGGGGTTTATGCCCCTAGCCCTAGACCAATTCCTCTCTCAAGGCGGTTAATGCCCCTAACCCTAGACCAATTCCTCTCTCAAGGGGGTTTAAGCCCCTAACCCTAGACCAATTCCTCTCTCAAGGGGGTTTATGCCCCTAACCTTAGACCAATTCCTCTCTCAAGGGGGTTTAAGCCCCTAACCCTAGACCAATTCCTCTCTCAAGGGGGTTTATGCCCCTAACCCTAGACCAATTCCTCTCTCAAGGGGGTTTATGCTCCTATACCTAGACCAATTCTCGTATCCGCGTTGAATAATCGAAACAAATGTATAACATTAAGTTAATTGTGATAGAGAACTATTATAAAAGAAAATTAAAATAATACTTTAAGGTCGAGCCATAACGAGCTGGAAAAGAATCGGAGAGCTCACCTTCGAAATTGTCTGGAAGGTCTCAAGGTGAAGTTTTGGGAACATTCCCATTTTTTAAATTAAAATATAAATAACATGATCTCGTTTTCTTTTGTACAGTATTCTTACAAAATGAATACTTTTTAGTTTGCAATTTTAAAGTGACCTTCTTTATTTTTATTATAAACTAGCTGAAGGGTCCGGCGTTGCCCGTGAAAAAAATGTGAAAACTTTTGAAAAAAAATATTTTGCAATTTATACAATACTATTTGTTTAAAAACTCGTATAATAACTTTTTTATCAACATGCATTCAATTCAATCTTCTTAATATAAATGAAGCAAAAATTTAAGAAAAACATTCATATTGATATTTTCAAAACGTGGTCTGACAATTTTGTGCTTTGAGAACAACCGGACATAATAATATATTTTTTCAGATTTGATTTTTTTACTAAAAATCTAAAAATACATTAAAATACTAAAAATCTAAAAATATGTTAATACTTACATTAAAGATGGTCATTTCTAAAAAAGCTTTTTATTCGTGCAAGCTTATTTTCAACACTGTCATCGGATATTATCAAATATGGAAGACGATATTTAATGCGGTCTGTCAATCGGCATTTTTATTGTTTATTTGGATAAAGAAAATATATAGTTATTTTAATCAGGATTTGGTTCCCTTGGGCACTGACAGCTCGAGACATACAACACTGGGTCTACTAAACAAAGCCAAACATTTTATACGGGTAAATTCCCCCACCCTTCCACACCGAAAAAGAAACAATCAAAGGGAATGTAAAGGAAAAATGAAAGGGGATATAGGCTGAAACCCAAGCATTTTAGGAGTAGATCGAAACCCATGAGAGTTCTATCTGATGTTCCTGTCTCGTGAAATTGATATAAAACTGTGTCAAATGTATTCGAAAACTTAAATATATAATATTTTGTATTAAAATAGTACGTTTAAGCGGATCATATTCAGCAAATACACAACCAGTATACTGGTCACGTGATACAGACGTAGTCATGTGATAATAATGAAAAATTATTAAATTTAAATAATAATAGGAGCAAACCTACTTCTCTGTCTACTCTGGGATATCGATGTTTTTCAGATTGGTTGTGTATTTGCTGAAAATGATCCGTCAAATCTACTATTTTTAGACAACTTTTATATATATATGTAGATTTTCGTATAAAGTTGACACCGTTTTATATCAATGACAGAAATATCTTATGGGTCTCGATCAACTCATAAAATGCTTAGGTACGCCCTTTAATTTTTCCTTTACAGTCCCTTTAAGCTAATTTATTAGAAGAAAAAATACGCGTGAGAAGAGAGCATAAGAGATAGGAAGAGTTTAAAATTGATTAAAAAGAATATGGAATATAAAGTTTAAAAATTATTAAAAATTACACAAAGTAATTCTGATAATATTCCCAATTTTAAAAATTTTCCATTGATAATTTTCAATTAAAATTTGAATAGAAATAGTTCATCGTAGAAAATGTTAAATATTTCGCATGCCTGGGCATTGGGGAACATGGAATATGGGGAATATGAAACATGTCAATTTTTTCTTAGTTTTAGAGTTTTCTGTTCACAAAATAAACCAAATCTGATGAACTTATTAGTGTTAAAGAATATTTTTTTTAATTGAAAAACTGATTTGTTTTTTGAAAGACCTGAAAGCAAATGGGTTCCAATCCAGCGTATAAATTTTTTGTTAGATTTTTCTTTAACACAAGTGAATTTCCAAAATTTTTCTCACCATTTTAGCCAATTTGCCAAAACATTTCCAAATAGTCTATTGAGCTCAGATAAAAATATAACCAAAATTATAAAAAACATTAAAATATATATAATTTAAAGAGAACTTTCTTTTAGAACCTGGAGGACCGGGACCGGAAAAGTGTAGCACAAAAAGAAAATCTTTTCCGAGAGCAAAGGTATTTTTTTAATGTGAAACAAGAGGTCAGACCTTTTATCTTGTTAAACTCGAGATCAAGCTCAAAAGTTAAGACCTCGGGCATTTATTTGAGGTTCTTCCGAGTCCATGGTATATGAAGTGAGCACACTTTTTCCGAACCTCGAAATTTTATATTCCAAACTTAGAACGCAACTGTCCAAATCCGACATAGTTAATATGCCCCAGATACAGGCATTTCAACCAATACAGGCAACGTTGAAAATGAAAAAAATTGGCTACAGGGATTTCTTATTTAAAAATTATAACTAACTATTATTTACATTGAATCAATAGCCTAAAAATGTTTCAAAAATCTCATATTCAAACCAAGTACTAGAAAGTTTTTTTATTAAATATTATTTGGTAAAATCGGACCTTATTTGAAACTAATTTCCAGGTATTTACGGAGACGCTTAGAGCTGTTGTCCTCCCAGGTCGACGCTATCCATAAACGTCGATCCATATCCGAGTCTTCTACTTCTACAGTGTCATCTATACAGTCATCCACTTCAGAGTCAGGTATGGTCAACCTGACTAATTCATGATCATCCGGACTAATTTTCCATCTATACATGACAATGACATGTCTTATAAAATCTTAATTATTTATTATAAACTTTTATTTTGATAAAGATTATTTCTTATCTTATTTATCTTTGCTTTCGATCTTATTTATTTATAGAGACAATTATTTATTATCTTATTTATTCATATATCCTTTGCTTTTGATCTTATTTATTCATAGTGACAATTATTTATTATCTTATTTATTCATATATCCTTTGCTTTTGATCTTATTTATTTATATTGACAAATATTTATTATCTTATTTATTCATGGTCCTTTGCTTTTTACCTTATTTAATTATAGTAACAATTACTTACTATCTTATTTATCCATTCAGATGTTATATTTATTTATTTCTTCAGACGACCACGAGGTTGATGTGCTGGGCTACGGTGGTGTGAGTGACGACGACATATCCAGTGTGCGTAGCACCGGAAGTGATGGTGGTATGAGCGTTAACACGTGGAATCAGCTGACTATTGTGGATACCAATGTTTAAGGTATTAAAAGAATGTTCTTTCAAATACCCTTATTGAAATATTTAGCTTAATTAAGAACTTTTTCAAGAGCAAAATATTTTTTTTAATGAACGATTTTTTTTCAAAATGGGCCCTTGGTTATTTTTTCAACCTTTGTATATACATAATTCTTATTTAGTTCAATAACAGATTTGTCTTTTTTATTCAAACCAGAGCCGGCGATTTAAAAAATTCAAGAAAATACGACTCAGGTCTAAGCTGTTGTTGAGCCTTATTTACGGCTCGGGCTTTCAGATTTAAGTTGCATCTTATTTTCAATAGTTTAGTTCATAAAACCGGTTTAATGTTGTATTTGGCGGATTTTCATGGTTGGAATTGGCGCATTCCGGGTTTTGATGATAATAAGACCCAACATTGAGCCTTATTCTCCTCTAAAACCAACCAAGGTCGGTTTTATTTTCATTGGGCCTAACTCCTTAAGTCGAGCCTAAGATCTCGCAGCTGTCAATCACGTGACACAAGCTGTCGTCAGAGTTGGGTCTAAGATTGGGTCTTAAAGCTGCGTTTAAGGAATTAAGACTCGAGCCGAAGCTTTTAAATCGCGGGCTCAGAACAAAGAAATTTAAAAATCTGGAAGTTTTTGCATAATTGTTGTGAAAATATCATTTTTATTGCAATCGAGTGGATATGCATTTATTTTAATGGCAAACCTGGTTTGAATTTGTACTTTGATAACCTGTAAGCTAGGCTGTTGAATGCTGTGTATTACATCAATAAAATTCATGGGCATGAATTTACCAGAAATATGTTGTGGCAAAAAAACAGAGAACTGATTTTTTTTTTCTCTAAGAACAACTATTTTTATTCCGACCAATGTAATAAAGAGGCTTTGCTCCTATTTTACTTTCATAACGTAGAAAAATTGAATTTAAACATGCAACATATTTTTCATTTTTTTACAATTTTTATTTTCAGATGACTTGTTAGCTTGTGAAGAGAAAATTACAATGAATTCGGTATAATTGACATGGAAACGAAACGTCCCAGTCCCTTACAACTTAATCCATTGAAACAAGGAAGAAAAAGTTTGCCTGGATTAGCGAGAGAAAAGTGTTAAATGAACTAAACCAATGAATTAAGAGTAACTGATAAATGTGAACTGAGAACAAGTGAAGTATATATGTTAACAAAATTGTCAAAAATACCAAAATGCAATCGGATTTAAATCCAAGAAAAAATCTTCATGAATTCCAACAATTTTTAAATTATGACTTAAGCAGCTAGTATTGTCATTTCCTTTCTACATAGATTTTATTGAACTAGATTAATTCAGTTTTAACCAGTAATAACTAGATATATCCAGAATAGATCTAGATTAAGCAAGATATTTCAGGAACTAACTGTAAAAATCCAGATTCAGTTATACATAACTAGATATATTTAGAAGTTATCTAGAATTCAAGTTACTGGATTTATCTTTTTTTCTAGATTTATCTTTTTTAAACTCTACAGTTCGACCAGATTATAATGCCGCAATTATAAACTCCCACGAGGATGGATTTGATAACTCGTGTCAAATCCCTGAAAATGAAAATCTAGAATGCGTGTAAATGACTGAAAGTGTTGATGAAACTAGTATTTCTCCCACAGATGATCCCGGCGTAGCTTTCACTCAGTTTTTTATTTTAATTTTTAATTCGTACTTATTGTTTCTTTTATGTGTAAAAACCAGTGTTTTAAACTTAGTCATCCTAATTTAAAATTTATTTAGAGCGCAATTGTCAAAAGTAACATTAAAATTGTATAAAAGCCTGAAAATTAATTGTAATTATCTCATAGAGATTGAAAATATTAATATTATTGTCTTTAAACAATTATTACTGATTTTTCACGAGTTTATTTATTAGTTTTTCCACCCCTAGCAACAATCCAAACCAGTCTTATCAACGCATAATAGTAGATTTATATTGACACTTTACGCCCCCCCCCCCTTCAACCCCATTTTAAACTTCACACCACTCATTTTTTTTGAACCCAATTCAACATTCAATAAAGCTCAAACTTTTATTGGAAAATCTTAAATAAGATTGTAAACAATTCAAATATTGATTCTAGCAGAACAACACTGTTTAAATATTACCAAACTAATCTCTTTGGTCTAGTTTTTCGTTCAAAACTTGACAAAGTATTCATTTCCAGGAATACTCTCTCAAGTTTAAATTTCGCGGCTTTTGTTGCAGCAGTGCATGTGTGGCCCAACCGCCATTTTGTTTCACCCAGAAATGTCTTTCAAAACTTCAACCATCCTTTGACTTGTGATTAGGAAAATATGCGAAAATTATTGAACTTTAAAAATTCATTAATTTTTTTTTCTTCGTCGAGGATGGTCCCTAGGACCAAAGAAAGCCTGAAAAAAGCTAAAAAAAATCTGAATTTGTTTGTTATTATTTACTGGCTGTGAATACGAGGACTCCTTCTATTTACCTTATGACTGATATTTCAAAATTGTATTATTTTAAATTGTTTAAAGATTGGTTTTAAGTTTTTCCTTCTGGATGGATGGCCCTTTGGTCCTAGACTGACTGAAACAGGTGAATGGCCCTTCCTTTTCCGGAGCGGCCTTTCACCCAACTGTGATCAACTGTGCAAGTATCAGATTTTTCCATCCCCCCTCCCCAGTTCTAACAAAATGAAAACCAAAAATATCTTCTCATATGAAAAATCTGATCAAAAGCCGCGTAATTATAATTTAGATTATTTGTCTTTCTCGTGTGGATACGAATGGCTAATGGCGTGTAAATGTTTATTTATATATATATATTTATATACACGGACACCTGTATATATATATAAATTTTTATATTTATATATACACACCTGTATATACATACATATATTTTGTTTATGTATATCTATATATATACATATTCTGTATGTAAACTCAAACCTTAAAATCTTAATAAATTATACAAACTAGGAAATTTACGAAATAAGAGAAATAAGGGAATTTTATTTTTGAATACTGTGACTTAAGGTCGAAACTTTTGAATGTGATAGCCATCAAGATTATTTTAAGACCAGGCAATTTTATTGAAGGCTAATTTTTGAAATTTCGATAATTAATGAATCTTCCTGAGGTCAGGTAATCACACAAAATTTTGGCCGAATCGGTTCTGCGGTTGAGACGTTTATTGGATACAAACTAACATAAGTAAATATACAGATGTATTCAACTACAGCTCAGACGCCTGGGACTCACCTCACAAACTGACTATTTTTTAGCACTAAATAGGTTATTTTAGAAAAGCAATGCACTTCTGAGAAGGTATTAATATTTTTTTCGTCAGAACTTGCAACCTCCAAATCACTGAGGATGAGCTACATGCATGTAGTGTAGAGCTAAGGATGTTTTCTTTCAGAATCAAAATTTAGCATGGTGTTAGAAACGTAAATGCATTTAAAATGGTTTATACTTAGTATTTCGTTTTCTTTGATTGTGACAAAGCAATTGTCCCTGGCAGAAGTTAAATGCAAAAAAAATGGTAGAAAAACGATCCAATAAGAGATGTAAAAACGAAGGTTAAAGATATTGCCAAGTTTATTAAGAGTAAACTTAAAAATTCAGTCTTTATATATTTGAAGTTTTGTTAATTTTTTTTTCTTCTAAAAACGATTAACATAGAGCTAGATAGTAGATTTATAAGATAACTGTAGTTAGGAAACATGGTAGAGTGTACACTGTTTAAAAAACTGCAAAAGTATAAAAAAAATTCATGAAGTTATGCTGTTACATATCAATTTCTTCGTTTTCAATCAGATCCGTTGGAATTAAAAAAAAATACCTTACAAATGAATGAGTTAGGCCCTAAAAACTGTCAAATTTGTTCGTTTTTTAGAGAAGTACAGCTTTCAAAGTTTTTTTTTCAAAATTCAATGGATTATTACGAAGAAAATGATAAATTCAATAATGTTTTTTGAGCTATGTTAGTAAAGAACTTAAGCTGGAGCATCGATTATATTTAAGAGTTTTAAAAATCATGACTATTATGAGCTAAAAATTTAGATTACTGCTCACAGTACACATTGCAACGGAAAAGCTATATCGCGCGCATCTATTTTCCAAAATTGGTCATCCGTGGACTCCCTAGACTGTGGATATATTGAAAATATAAAGTAACTGATCAATATATGGCCTAATTATCGGCCGTATTATAGTGACTGGTTAGGTTCATGGAACAGGAGCTGGGATGGAAGATAATTTGTCCGACCCATACTCTTCAATCCACCACAATAGGGGTGTCATATCAATTGGACTAATGATCGGTTGGTCTAACGTGCAAAAAGACTATGTGAAGTAAATGCCCTACTCCATAATAGTCTCTCAGACCCGTATCAATCCACGTACAACTCAATCCCTCTCATTGGTCTACAAGGCAAAAGAGCTTATCAGTTAAACAATGCTTCACTATCAATGTCAACAAGGACACAATCTTATAAACTATCAATGTCAACACGGACATGATCTTGTAAACTATCAGTGTCAACTCTAACACTATCTGATAAACTTTAATGCCAACACAGACACGATTTCATAAACTATCAATGTCAACAAGGACAAAATCTCATAAACTATCAATGTCAACATTGACACTATCTCTTCAACTCGTTCAATTAATGAGGAACAATTACTTCTCTCACTGTAATCAAAAACTGCTACTCCTCTAGATTTATTATTCTCAATAACTGATTGGTTCTCAGGAAGGGGATTAACATCTCCATTGTCTTCGTTGTTTGGCATATTATCTTCCCTGTATGACAATGTTCCAGTCCCTGTGCAAATTACAGCTCTTGCATCACCATTAACAGCTGTTGAATTTGCATTAAATTTGGAACTTCTCTCATCTCATCTGTTTCCTATATTGCAGAGTGTGAGGGATCACTAGGAAACCCATATGCACTATTATCTTCTCTGAATTCTTTTAATACATCTATGCCAACCAGCTAAGGGTTTCCTTTCTTGTACACTTCCATTACCTCTGCTAAGGCCAGCAAGATTTTCCTGATCTTGTAAAGTCTAGCCCAATATGATCTTAACTTGTCACAGCTTCCAGGAATAATCTTTGGATAAAAAAACCAGACCCACTCTCCAATTTCAAACTTTGTCAAGATTGGCTTGTAGTATTGAGCATTTTGGGGTACTGAGCCTGTTGCTTCTATCTCATACCAGCATAAGCCATTTGGAACCTTTCTTGCTTCACTTTTGTCCAGTCTGATAGTCCCATCTCCTTGTCTGCTTTTGGGCTATATCAAATTAACAGGAAGTGTAGCTTCCCATCTGAACATGGCAAAAGTGGGGTCTGGCCTGTGCTAGTGTGCTCGGTTGTGATGTAAGTTATACAGGCAGCTTTTACACCCAGATCACCAATTCAAACTCTTGCCACAGTGCCAGCAACCTTATTGCAAATCAGATATGCACTTGCGAATCCGTCTTGCAGTGTCAACAAATAATGGTAATTCTTTCTCACTGTTTCTGACAAGGAAACCAGGTCAATGAATACTTTCTCCCCTACTTTTCCCACTGTACTTGGCACTTGACGTCCCATCTTGGGTTTGATGCTTCTTTCTTTGGTGATACAGATGTCATAACCTTCTACCACTATCCTTTGATCTTGTCCTGTTGTAATTAAACAAAGAAAGTTCTCTAAAACTTGTCTAATGTATCATTTACTCCTCTGTGGCCGAACATTATTCCCCCATGAGAAATCTGGAACGCTTCTTTCAACCTTGCTTCCAGCTTGCAGATACACAGATCTGTCTCATTGTCATAACTCCTTGTACTTTGCTTCTTAATTCTAATTCTTGCATATGTGGTGCTTTGCCTGCTACAACCCATTGTATAACTTCCTTCAAGACTTCATTAGCTTCCAGTAGTTTTTGAAGCTTCTATAATCTCATGCCTTGTTTCTTGGTCATATTGTGCACTGCAGGTGAAAACGTCTGCCTCTCTTTAGCTATTTCTGCTGGATCTCCATCTAGATCTGTAGGATAAGTTATCTTGAGTTCTCCTACTTCATTGTCTATCTGATATTTATCATTCTTTCATTTGTTGGTTTGTCTTAATGATCTGATCTTGATAATGCATCTGCATTCACCTTACCTGTCCCAATATTGTGAATCACTATGAACTCAAACTGAACCTATAATGCAAACCAGTGATGAAAAATTGCTTTCCTAAGATTTTAAACCGCATGACAATGTACCTCAGGCTAGATGCGTCTAAATAAACTAAAAAGGAGGGCTGGTACTTCAGGATATGCTTCCATCTCTCAACACTCTTCACTAAAGCCAATAGTTCTCCCTTAACAGATGCATAATGTTTCTCGTATTTGTTGCACTTCCTGTCACAGCAACGGATAAATGCTCCACTCCTTCCTGTTTTTGAGACAGAACACCAGCAATATTCAAAGCATACCAATCCGTAGTGAAAATAAAGGGCTACTTGGAGTCAAAGTCTGGATATGCCTGAATCTTTCCTGGCCCGTACTCAGTCTTTAAATCCTTAAAATCTTTCTCCATGTCATCTGACCACTCAAATTTCAAGGCCTTCTTGGCCACTCAAATTTATGCAGTTTGTCAAAACTGAGTACCTGGGATTGAAACTCCGATAATATCCATAAATCCAAAGAATGAGGACATCTCCTAACGATTTGTTGGGCTTGGCCAGTTCTGCACATTTTTGATGTAATCCTTCAACGTTTGTACTCCATCTTATCTCACTTTATGTCCTAAGTACTCTACTTCCGACTGAAAAACCATGGCCTTCTTTGTCTGTATCTTGATCCCTGCTTTAGTATGAGCTTGTACTACCTTCCTTAGATGCTCCAAGTGTCCCTATGGATCCCTCAAATACACCAGAATGTCATCCAAATAACTCAACCAATACTCTGCAGGTAGATGAGCCATGGCTTGACAAGGCCGTTAAGGCAACTGTTTTAAATTCAATTCCTTAAATGTATGGTTTATTGAAATATCATCTACAGTCCTTTTAATATTGACCCAGACATTAAATATATTTGACAGGTGTTGTGCCGGGAAGGATCAAATACAAGTGTTAATCATTCAAACATCATTGAAGTACATATACAACATAATGCAGTTTTCTGACCTATTTTTGTATTTGCACAGACATAAAACTGCATTTATGCATTCTGTACAGTTCCATTGGTTTGGTAATAAGTTAAACAAATTCCACGGTATAAATATTTCATCTTCAGATCTTCAATTTTGCAGAGTATCCCAAAAAAGGACAAAAAAAGGATCTTTAAGACATTGTAGCACTCACTCACTCATTGGATTCACATTTTATTTCAACATGTTATAAAAAGGGTTACAATTACAAATTACAAAGTAATTACAAAGTAATGAATAAGATTATTCTGTAATGATAATTATAATTATAATTGACTTATAGCAGACTGTCTTGCATGTTGAAATTTGCGCCCAAACTCTATAAAAAGACGCCTCAGGCATAACGTTATTATGGTCCTTTCTTTTGCGGTACTCAAAAGCAAGAATATTCCCTTCCTGCTTTGTAAACTGAGGTTTTTATATTTTTCTAGAATAACTCTGCGCATTTTTTAGATTTGCTTAGAAGATTTGCAAAATTAATTTATGAAATCAATCAAGAAAATGCATGTCAAACTTCAAATTGTCATTATTTTGTGTTCTTTGTGCCACATACCTCATATCATGGTGTCAATCGATTAGAAATGTTGCATGGATTTCAGTAATTTCAGGGAGGGGTCTTTTTTATGGATTTTCAAACTATAAGTTCCCATTGAATTTATAAAATTTACTTAAGCTATGACACACTCTTAAAATTCACAATTTAGATTTATTTCGTATTTTTCTAATGCAAATAAATGATGTAGCCAGTAGCAAGAAATTGAGCTTGTGAAATTGTAAGAGACTGTAAACGAAATTTATTGAGTGGAGTGTCTGTACCGATAAAAGCTTTGTCTGTTCAAGAATAGGGCTAGGCAGGTTCCAACTTTTTCAAGCCGTTTCATTGAAGGTTTGTTCCAACCGTTTCTAAAATAAGATCTCTGGTAGCCATGAGTTAATTAGAGGGTAAGAACAAAGCGTCGTTTTGTTAAAGGGAGTGTTCGCGAAAAATGAAAGGGGGGTATAGGCTTAATGCTACTAATCTTACTTCTATCTGTTGCGTCTATAAGGAGAAAATTGTTAAACACGACTCACACCGTGGAACGCAGCGTTCATACAAATTCGGAAAGATGCAACATTCAACTCGGATCGTAAACAAATCAATTTAATTCCAAACAAATCATTCAGATATTACAAAAAGTACTCATCGATTATTTTTCGACGCATTCGTATATAGTTAATATTTCATAAAATTTTTTGATTTTGTTTTTTTTTAAATAATTTTCGCTTGCGTTGGATTTTCGAACATTCCTGGAGAATATTAAAATGTCGCCTTCATAATCAAAAATCCTCGAAACAGGAATAAATGTTTTCAAAAGTAACTCTCAGATCATGTGGGAGGACAGNCAGGGGTGGCGCGGCCCCCCCTCGTACGCCCCTGTTCACATAGACTCTATGCCTTTCACTTTACGAACGATGATTTTCCGCTATAACAATAAATCAAATGATGTTTTTTATTCACCTAATTCATTTTCTAAAGTTTATTTAACAGTTTAAAAAATTCATAATTGAATTGGATAGTCTAGAGAACATACTGTATTAATGTACTCTACTGCATATAATTTGTGAACATTTACATGATTTGTACACTTTGAAAGGCTGAAAGGGACTGACAAAATTCATACCGTGGGATTGTCTAAATTTCACTCTAATCTATATAATGATTTGGCAAAGGAAAAATAAGTTTAAAAGCTGCGGGGAACATTAAAAAATAAACGAAGACCCAGCAAATTCTAAGTCTAATTCTTTGAGGTTAATGCTGTAGTATAGTTTGACTGGTTCATGGTTAAAACATAAAATTTAATTAAATATACAGACAAAATATCTAATGCATGTACTATTCATCTATTATAGCCTGGTGTTCAACTGAACATGTGGATTTGAAAATGACTGAATATCATGATTGATGTGTATCTTTGGTAAATAATCTCTGAGAGTTAAATCTTATTTCGATATTTCTGCAACTACTGCTATATGTATGGAATGTTAAATCAGCAAATTTAGTTGTCAACTTTGACTTTTCAATTAAACAATTATTATTTTTACGTTTCAACGAAAATTTAAATCCTCTTAATATTTTATCAAAAATGTTAGTAAAATAAGGTAAACATTTCGGGAAAATGGGTTGTTGAAAATTTTTGCGAAAATGAACGAAAATTTTCTTTTTCGTTTACTTTTTCGTTGCCTGAATGAAATTTTCGCGAAAGAGAAAAAACAAAAATTTGGAAACCCTAATGAGAACTCCACATCTTCTCTTTGAAAACTGATTACTTTCAAACGAACTTTCCCCAAAAAAGTAAATGACGCATTTTTTCGTAGCTGATGAAGGAAATTAACTGCATTAAACATTGTCAGAAACCTTGTTTTTAGCGCTAAAAATTGATTAACTTCAATTGAAGCTAGAAAAATGATGATATCTTCCACATTATTGTTTCAAACCCTGAATCATTCCCTTTAAGAGAGTTTAAGGTGTATGTACCGTTGAACAAAATTGAGACTTTCAATTCCGAAGTTGGAAAACGTTTTGAAATTATGTCTGGAGCCCCCCCCCCCCTCAGTTTAACGTTTCAGAATAAAAAATTCAAACATAACAGGAGACGTTATTCCACGTGACACCGCCCAGCGCTCTGATTAGAGGCAGTATATTGCAGCTAGGCAACAGACGGCCTGAAAAATTCCTAGACGTGAGGTAAAATGCATTCCCAAAGTGTTTAACTTGGCGCGGCCGAACTGCACATAAAGTGCAATCATCCAGGCTCGGAGGGGGGGGGGCGGGGCTTGAGGTCAGTGAACCGGTTTCATAATTTTATAGAAAGTACAAAAATTGAAAAAAAAATAATTTAATATAATTATTTGGTAGGTTTTATAGAACGCCTTGTAATCCCATAGAGAAAAATCAATTCGATGAAAGGTACATTTTTCTCAATAAAATGCATTCTTATTGCGCTTATTTGCACTATCAGTATCACCCATGGTGTTTGATATTAATTCAAGATAAGAAAATATGTATTCTTTGCTTCTGATAATTTTGACAAATATGTTTAAAATAGAAACAATCTCCGTAAAAAAATAACTTTATAATACAAATCTTAAAAATACTTTAAAATTTACATGTGTACATCTTTATGTTTGAACTTCCTTCAAATATGAGCAGATTTCATTAGCTCTCGGAAAATTAATTTTTGAGCTCTTAAAGTTTTAATTTCTATTTCAACTTTGTTATTTTTATGATTTATCAATTAAGAACTTTAAGTTTAAAACTGTTGAACAAAGAAGATTCATAGTGAAAAAAGAGTATTTTTTAGCAAATTAGATTTTGCCCATAATCTCCATGATAAAGTACATTTAGCTATTTCAAATATTTTTTGTTTTAGTCTTTTCTTGGCAAATATTAAGGTTGTTTTAGATTTTATTTAAATATTACAAGAATCTTTCATAGTTTTTTTTAAGATTTGTGAGTTTCAATATGGCGTAGACCAAACAGAAGCAAATTTCACATCAAACCAATTAGGAGAAATATACCTTTTTCATTTTTACTTAGATCTTCTAGAGTTTAAATTTTAGAAATAGCCAAGTTTTATTTTAAGAAATGGACTTGGTAGATTAAGATTTAGATCTTTCAATAAAGGTTGAGTTAAATAGTTTGAAATAAAAAGAAATACTACTAACAAATGTTTTGGTAAAACGTATTCTTAGGAACCGTGTTACCATTTTTAAACGTGTTCATCGAGTTTTTATTACATTGTAGTGTTTTTAGTCTATTTAAGAAACATAAATCATTCTTAAATACTTCTTTACTACAATACAATTCAAACAATTGCTTTTACGTGAACAATCTAACTCCCCCCCATCCCCTCCACAGGTATAAGCCATCCACCATCCCCTTTAACCTTCCCCTTTACATTTCATTACATACATTTCAAATCTGCATAGGATTTGATTTAAAGGAGCAATCGGCAAAATCCAAACTAATTTTTGTGTAAAAATATGCATATTTTGGTTCACATTGTGATGCCTATTTTCATATTTACAATTATCCTTTGTCAATTATCTATTATATTTTTTAGCCTTTTAAATTTTTTTGCATTTCGACTTGGTCACTTGTTGAAAATGGCATTTTTTTTCTCATCATTTTATGGAAACATAGAAATTACTTCAGTAAAAGAAACGCTTCATAGTGTTTAAAGTACAAACCTCAAAATTCTATTTCAATATAACAATGACAGAAGTGACTTGTTCATGTCAGAAACTTACAAAATGAATGCTTAATTTAAATACAGGGTCGAAACTCGACTCGGTTTAATAAATTAGAGACAGTACACCAAACGAATCATTCCCTTTTTGGGAGATTAATGTGAGGATGAGAATTGAAAGGTATTATCGTCCTAAGACTAAAAGCAAAAATGGAAGAGTCCAATAATCAAAATTTTCCAATTTCAAAGTTTCCCCCAACAGAGGAATTATGAATGTTCACGTAGCAGGTATGGGTATTTACGTAAGTCAATGTTTAGATGTCTATCTATCTATCTATCTGCTATCTTTAACCTGGGTCTAAGGCGGTTTAGAAACTAAATAAAATATTTACATTATAAATTATTTTTATTATTATTTATGCGGAACCCTCCTTTTAACTTTGTAGACAATAAATCATAACAAATATGAATTGCCAAGGAGACTTCAACCATATAAAAAAAATTCTGTCAAACTTAAGAATATTTCACTTAAGATTGATTTCTTATATGTTTAATTTACTTATTGAAGAGCTATTGAAAAGAATAAAAAAATTTGTTACCAAACAAATTTGCTCTTCTTACACTTAACAACTAGAGGAGCTACGAGGTCACAAAGTTGTTTCAGTAATGCATCTGACCTTCTCCTTCTGTCTAGTAATAAAGTACAACTTTACCAAACACTGAGTCTAATGTTTGCTCAGACATATTTTTAAATAAACATTTGGACATCCCTAGCTAACGCCTTAACATTCTTAGCTTATATAACTGTGCACTGTGTACGTCACGTTTAGACCCATCCAGATAGGTAGATAGATAGATAGAAAGATAGACAGATAAATAGATAGATAGATAGATAGATAGATAGATAGATAGATAGATAGATAAGATAAGATAAGATAAGATAAAGTTTATTGCTAAAATACATGTATCTGTATTCTATGAACAGAACGAGTTTACGATTACAAATTGATGATTATATTAACAGTACAAGTATAAAGCAATTAGGTGGAAAATAGCGCTTGGCTGTTTTGATTATTTTTTCCATCTAATTTTAATAATGATAACAAAACATTTCAATTGAATTGATTTAAGGAGAACTATTAGAGATCAGGGTGCGATTTTATCTTATGCAAAATAGTTTATACATTTATTAGAATAACTAGAGTTTAAAGTAATTTTCTGACATGTACACAACAAATATCAAAGCATATTAGATCATATCTAATTAGTTTTACATGAATAGCAATTCGGTTTATAACACATTGTAATGTAATTTTCAAAAAGAGAATTTAGTAGTCTAGTTTTAAATATACTTAGAGAGTTGCTTCTTTTTAAGTCAAGAGGCAGGTTATTCCACATCTTAAGAAGAGAACGTGATGGTAAATACTGTAATGAGCACTGTAATGAGAATATCAAGTTGATAGTTAAGAGATTTTTTAGAGTTTCCAACCTTGTAAAAAATGTTTTCAAAGGTTGCCCCCCCCCCAGGCAACATTGTGCCCCCCTTAAAAACCCCCTTTTTAAAAAAAAATATTGTTACCTTTTTTAACTTTGTAAGTTTAAATTTATGTAATNGGGGGGGGGGGGGGCACAAAATCAGTCAATCCTTCTTAATACTGTGGTGTAAGCTTCAAGGGATGAAAAATATAGATGGAAACGTTTCTGAAAATATATCTATATTTTCATATGATTGATACATATTATATAATAAATTATGATATCAAATATATTTTTACAGTTTACACTGAAGGCAGTTACTGATTGAAGCTTTTTTCCGATGTACCTTTGAAACCTTCATTTCTCCATCGTTTCTGAAGCAAGAAATGCGCGAGTCTCTTTTGTAGAGAAACTACAAATAAATTCAGTTTTCAATATGGGAAACATGGATTTTTAATGTAATACTTGATCAGACAAAGCTTTGAAGGGTATTGTTGTGAATCAGAATATATTTGAATTATTTTCTTCATCTTTTAGTTTGGAAGAATGCAATGCAATGCAATGTAGAATGTAGATTGCCTGAGGGAGATGGAATATTAAAAGAACCCTCCCCCTGGTCCCCCCCCCCTACGCGTGCCCCCTCTGAGGTGGGGAGTCAAATGGAAATATATTTGCCCCAAGCGAATGTTGTGTATGTTACGATCAACTTTAGTTGGCTCAGAAATAATCGTTTGTATCGTTATAATGTAAATAAAGTGTTGTTAACACAAATTCGAAATATAAGGAAGACGATTTTACCGACTCAAATGCCGTAGCCTTTTCTCAAGACGTGTTTATCCATTTCCTCCATGTAGCACCCACATGTCAAACCCCACAAATCAATTTAATTCCAAACAAATCATTCAGATATTACAAAAAGTACTCATCGATTATTTTTCGACGCATTCGTATATAGTTAATATTTCATAAAATTTTTTGATTTTGTTTTTTTTTAAATAATTTTCGCTTGCGTTGGATTTTCGAACATTCCTGGAGAATATTAAAATGTCGCCTTCATAATCAAAAATCCTCGAAACAGGAATAAATGTTTTCAAAAGTAACTCTCAGATCATGTGGGAGGACAGTCAAACGGGGGGTCGGTGTTTCAAAAAAATCATAAACTTTTTTATTAATTAAGCTGCAGGGCAAAAATTTATATATTTGAAAAACCCTTGAAAAATGTAATAATATATATTTCAATATTTTAAAAAAAAATCAAAAATAATTATTTTAAAACATTTTATGACATACTTCTTGAACTTATTTAAATCCTCCCTTGCACCCATAACCATTAAGGTTAGAGGTTTTGTTTTTTTACGAGTAGGCCTTGAAAAGTTGGACTAAGGACATGTATCACACTCCCCTATCCCCTTGTAAGTGCAAAATCATAGGGGAGGGGGAAACATTCCACCCCCAGCCTATTTTAGAAGGATATAGCTCAGCTAGGATGAAGATCTGAAGGTTGAATTTGGCTTTCCTATCTTAAAAATAGTTCGTGAATGGTATATACAAAGAGAATAGAATATATATTAGAATGGAATTTACTAGAAAAAAGTGTAAAACGCTATTTTGTTGTACTTTTTGCAGGTGTATTTCATATATTTGCGCTACCTTTTGGGCCCTGGAACATCATTTTATAGAAAATCTAAAATTAATATGAAAAGAAATCCAAATTATGAAATAGGCTGGTTTCATATTTGACCAATGATCATTTCACATATACAGGGGCGTACGAGGGCTTTTGTTTAGGGGGGCGCAAAAATTTTTTTTGGGGTACATGAAGCTCTACATCACTCCCATGAAGTACCCACAAATGTTCATCATTAATTCCTTTGTTAATTTCTAAATCAACCAATTTTAACTCCGCCTTAAATGCAAATATTTCAAAACTTTCGTTTTTAAATAAATGTTAGAAATATCCATTTTTAGATCTCTTTATTTTACTATAGTGACTTTTAAAGTCAACAAGTGTGTGTGTAACTATGCTTTGTTATTCCACTCAATCTTGGCATTTTAATACTGAATTCTTTTCAAGTCTATAATAGATATGAAACTAAACTAAATTTTTCTAAACATCCGTGATTAATATATTGCAATTATTTCTATCAGAATTTAATTGAAAAGTAATACAAGTATAACCAATGTTTAAACTTAAAAACATGTTATGTTTACAAAATAATCGAAGAAAGCAAAGACGATATTGTAAAGAAAAGACTAACAAGATTAACAAGATTAAAAAGAATAAAATATATAATCAAACAAAAAGTTTGTCAGAAAATCAGCGCAAATTAAAAAGTGTTAAAAATGAAAAATTTGGTCTAAAAACAACCATAAACCCCATTTTTTCAATATCAGTATAAATCTACATTTCTTAGACCTGGAAGCTTTGAGCTCATCTTCAAAGTATTCCAACAATCCACCACAAAATGATCAAAAATGTGAAATTATGGTGCACCCATATATTTCTAATGAATTAGGTATACGACAAATTCAATACATATCCCATTAATATTTGTTCCAAAGCACTCCCTTCAAGAATTGCAAATAATCCTAATGCAATTTATTTAAAACAATTAATAAAAGTAGAAAACAAATGTTAAATGAATGATGTGTCATGTTTCAAAGTTTCTCTGAATTTAATGGAATTGTTATTGAAGGTTCAGCATGAGAACGTGGATCCTAGTGACGGCCATTTTGGAAATTAACTTGTTAGTGACAGGTAGTTTTATTCTTTCATTTTTACCACAGAGCATTGTTAAAGGGATTATAGACGTAAGCTTGAGTGAAAAATGCATTTATAGAGCTGCATGTCTGATTAATAACAGCACCTGTTCAATCTTTTTCTGAAAAGTGTGATTATTATAAATAGTACGTTATTTTTATAGTTAAAAACAAAACATCTTTTTCACAATTTCTGAACAGTCCCTTTCAGATGGTGAACCTGCCTCCTATCTTGTGAAGACTAAGGATCCCTCAGCACTAGAAGATGTTCAGGATCCTTCACAAGATGCTAATCTCTTGTATACAATTGATCCAGGAGGTATTATCTACATGCATGTTGTAATCAAACCAATGGGTTACTGATCGATGCGCTCCAATGTAAGGAAAATGTCGTCTCCTAAGATAGATAAATATAAATATGACGTCACTCTTGCATCTAAAATCAGTGACGTCATATTATGTTTTTATCTGTCTATCTTAGGATACGATAATTTCCGTAGATTGGAGCTCATTGAGAGTAACCCAGATTATTATACAACCTTGAATAAAAACCAAATATAGCGAAATGTCAAAATATTTTTTTCACTTTTGTAAAAATTCATGGCAGTAACAAAGAAAAGGATATCAAAAGAACAGTTAAAAATACGTATTTATGCATTTATAACATCTTGTCTGATTCATCTAAATCGTTATTAAATATTATGAACAATCCATATTTTGTTTGTAGCAGAAGCTGACGAAGCTAAAGAGGCGTGTGAAGATCCTTTAATCAAATTGTGTCACATGATTACTGTAAACAGAAATATTATTGGAAATGATATGATTCTTTTACCTGGAGGAATACAGCTACACTTTAAAGGAAAGGTTCACGAAGCTGACCCGTCAATCATTTTCGTCTGGGCCTCATGTCAAATGTTTTTTGTAGACCAAAACTGTCTTATTTCTGTAATCATATAATTAACAATCAATTGAATAAGAAACCAAAAATCAAACTTCAAATCGTCATATTTTTAGAGTTTTGGGTCGTCTTTACATTCTCATCCTTTGTGGGTCATCCTGTATACTGTCGTCTTCATATTTCATTCTTTTCTGGTTTTCACTGATCTATAAATAAACAAATTGGATCGACTCAAGAATCGTGACCCCGCCCTTTAAAGGAAACACTCCTGGCAATGACAAGAGTTACATATATGAAGGAGATGAGGCCGAGGCTCTATTGACCGTTGGTACCGGTGTCAGTGCAAGCATAACTCTACAGGATGGAAGAAAGTTCTCGATTGAACCCTGGTTTAAGGGAAAAACTATTCTGAAAGAAATGGATGTTGACAAACTCTCTCAAATGATGGACTAAAATTGGCCTGATATATTACACAATAAATTTGTATAAGAAAATTGTTAGTTAAAGGAACTGTTAGAGTAAAGTGAAAGGGGTATAGGCTAAAGTCTTAATTTTTTGGAGCTGATCGCGACCAATATTAGTTCTATTTGATGTCCCTGTATCAAGAAATTAATAACTTAAAAATATGTGATATGGTATTTGAAGCAAAGTTTTAAACAGATAGTATTCAGCAAATATGGAACAAATCTAAAAATGATAACCTGAGGTGCCTTAAATTTTTTTTCTTGTGAAGCTCCTTTAATAATTTGAATGTATCTGGCCAGGTGGCTCCATCTGTATCACATGACCAGAATTTCCACCAATGGCCGTTCAGTATCTGGCCACGCAGCTCGGTCAGACATGTTATGTACTCTAATAGTTCTTTTAAGCTTGTAGTATAAGAATCCTGGTATAACCTTCTGTATTCTCAAGTATGTATTAATCCTGATACAACCCTCTTTATGCTCAAGTAAGAAACAATCTAGATACAGCACTTTCTGTATTCTCAAGTTGATATCAATCCTGATACAACTCTCTTTATGCTCAAGTAAGTATCAATCCAGATACAGCACTCTCTGTATTCTCAAGTTGGTATCAATCCTGATACAACTCTCTTTATGCTCAAGTAAGTATCAATCCAGATACAGCACTCTCTGTATTCTCAAGTTGGCATCAATCCTGATACAACTCTCTTTATGCTCAAGTAAGTATCAATCCAGATGCAACACTCTCTGCATTCTCAAGTTGGTATCAATCCTGATACAACTAGCTCGCTCTCGAACTCTTTACTCTCCAATAATACTTTAGTCTGTATCAATCTAGATACAACTTTCTTTGTATTCTTGAGTATGTATCCAAACAGATACAACTCGCTCTCAAAATCTTAAGTAAGTATTTATCGACACACAAAGCTATAGAACTCTAGTCTGTACCAAGCAATATAACTCTGACTGTCATGAAGCAGCAGTTCATATTCAATTGAACTATATTTTGGGTTTAATATTACATGTTAACAATTTGGACCAATGGGTCTGTTAAGAAATTAATGAATGTAGTTAGGGTACAGATAAAGTTAAACCGTAATATCGTAAAAAAAATAGTCATGCGTCAGTAATAATAGACTGATAGCCTGGTTGATTAACTGATAGGTAGGCTTGTTGCCTTGTTGACTAAACTCCTCAAATCAGGACAAAGATAGATGCAAACATACATGAAAATTCGTACATTTCAGACCTACAATAGAATGTAGATATAATAAATTAAATGACAATGTTAACAAAATTAAATGAAAATGTTAAATTAATTGACAATGTTAACAAAATTAAATGACAATGTTAATAAAATTAAATGACAATGTTAACAAAATTAAATGAAAATGTTAACAAAATTAAATGTCAATGTTAACAAAATTAAATGAAAATGTTAACAAAATTAAGTGATTATATTAATTACATATTTATGAGTTTTCGACACAGTATTAAATCATTTTCTGGAGACATGGACATCAGATAGAACTAATATTAGTCGTTGTCAATTAGTCGTTTGCAAATATTTGCAAGTTGCAATTGCCTGAAAGTAATTTGAACTACATTACGCTTACAGTAAAATATTTGCATATATTTGCAAATATTAGCATATTTGCTTGTGCGGATAAGATACGGAAAATGGGTTTCCCACAACACAATGATAATCTAAAGAAAGAATCTGTCAAGGGTATCTTATGAGAAATGTACATACCATTGTAAACCACCTAACCTAACCCGGCTCCGACCGAAGTTTCCGCTATCTCGAGTTGCATTTTCCTTAGCTCCATTTCCGCCGCCCATTTCGAGTTCATATTATTTTGATTGATTTACAAACATGTATATAAACGGCTTATAAGCTTTCCCGGCCGACTGCATTGTTTTTCCTAAACTGCTTGTAGATCATGCTACTTTTTTGATCTTGTCATAAACTAATTGTAAGAGCTGACCAAAGATGGTTTCTATGGTATCTCTTTTGTCATTTTGTCGAAGACCCTAAAATGTATCCAAAAATCTGATAATGATCTTTCTTTTTTGGATTGCTATTTTTATGTCTTCAAGTTTTTGATATATTTTGCTTGTTGGTCTGTTAGGATGTCTGTGTCCAGTAAACGTCAAAATGACTGACAGGAGATATAAACGTGAACAAATTTATTAAATATTTCGTCAGTAAACAAGTTTTGAGTGGACCTGATCAAATCAATTCTTTAATGATTACTTGAATATAATTGGACAATGCTAAATATTAAACTTTAATCCAGCACTAGATATGTACAACCCAAATTATTCTGTTAAAGGGAATATCATCGTAATTCTGTTAAAGGGATTATCATCGTAATTCTGTTAAAGGGATATCATCGTAATTCTGTTAAAGGGATTATCATCGTAATTCTGTTAAAGGGAATATCATCGTAATTCTGTTAAAGGAAATATCATCGTAATTCTTTTAAAGGGATTATCATCGTAATTTTAAATAACCCTTCGTACAAAAGATGGCATTGTCCGATTGAAACCTTTATCTGGTTAATAGAAGATTTAATAATGTCGTTTTTCTAGGTTTCAAAGTGTTTATTTGTACCTCTAACCTCTATACATTTTTCATGCTGTATGCGCAAACTGCACTTTTGTATGGAAAATCCACAGTTTTAAACTGATTAGACAAAGCTTTCAATAGTATCGTTGTGAATTGAAATGTTTGGATGGAGGGGTCAGCTCAACCTCTTAAATCCGTATAGGTCAGTGAACGTGAAAAATATTCAATACATTTTAGCTTTTTTTAAAATTATTAATTTTCTAAATTTAAAACATTGTTTTCGCTTTTGCTACTTTTCTTTTTTACCCTTTATCTTCCATTAGTTAGTAAGTACGAATGTGACCTATTAAATATTGTTCTCTAAATTGAATTCGGGCGCAGATTGTTCATAAATAAAATCATACAGTACCTGATCCTAATAAACTGATTGAATGAAATGTCGTCCTATGTCTTTTAGGATTAAAATGTTCATGATTATTTTATCATTTAAGTATTTAGACAGTTTCGTAACTAAGAATTTCCCTGCATGTACATATAAAGAAACTGTTTACAATAAAAATATGAAATTACGCACTCGAAAGTGATTTTTACAGTTTTGAGGTAACACAATGGTGTTAGCACAGGGCATTACTTTGTACGACGATTTCCGCAAAGATTTGTCTCTATTTCTTATGTGAAAAAAAACGTTGTCGAGGCGAGAACACATTTTTAGATTTTTAGCTGGCGGAAAAATCAAAGCACAAATTGTGTTTGGTGTGACTGTCGCTAATGAATCTTTAAGGAATGTCCAATAAAAAAATTATTAAAGAGCTAAAATATATAACTCTTATGATATTTATAGTTCAAATCTTAAAATTGAAAGAGAAAAATACTGTAAAAAATCTTTTTTTTGTGAAAAGTTGTTAAAATATTCATCTTTATGAACTGTGTCAATTTTTTTAAAATTTGATTTTAACAAGAAGAAGCCTCTTGTCTGAAACATTAAAACAAATATAAACTTAATTTTAGAAATTGTATGATCTTTAAAAGCTTCCACCGTTTAGTTAAAATTAGTGTTAGATTTCAAAATAATAATTAAAGGAAATTAAATATTATATAATATTAATGTTATATATGCATAATGATAACATTAATTTACAATTTGTATCTTTATAATATGTATTTGTACGTATACATATATATTTATGCAATATATGTATGTGATATATGATATATATAATACTATATGAATATATTTAAATCTAATATTTCATAGTTTTATGATCAAATACAGTTTTGTATTATATTAGCTAAATCAGTAAAAAAACCGACAAGTTCAAGGTTTGTTCAAATTAAGTGAAACCTTAAATAGTTTCAGTGAAGCAAGTAAAAAAGATAAATTTCTAAAGAAAATTAAAACATTTATAAACTTCAGTGAATTTCAGTAAGTTCAAATAGATTATCAAGTACAGTAGGTGGCAACAGGGATATGGAAAAATTATACATGACGTCACAAGTGTCAAATATAACAAGGAAGACAACATTTTCTCCCATTTGATAACATTTTCAAGATTAAATAAAAAGTGTAAAAACAGAAAAAAGAACATTTGCACTTATTTTACTGAAAGATAAGCACTTTAGTCTAAAATTATTTATATTATTAATAATTTTGTTGGTAACAAAAACTGAGTTGACACTTATGACGTCAGAATACAGCTGTACTGAGAGTATACAAATTCTAAGTTGCCATCTATTGTATTAGAATCTATTTGAGTTCACTGTGGAATAGGAAGACGACATTAAAGCCATAGTTAAGTGTATTTATATGACGTTAGAAAGCAAATGGTGTTACACGTAACTTATTAAGTAAACTATGGGCTTTTTTACACTGTAAAATTCTTTTGTATCACGATCATTTGACTATTCAAAGTTATAACTTGAGTCCAAAAGTCTTCTTTCAATTCCAGAGTTTTATGGTTTTCATTTGTATGACTGTTCGTTGTTTTATCTCATTAATTCGTTAAATAAAGTAAAAATTATGATTAATTTTTTTTATTTTTCCATTCTGTTAACTGTCAATTACATATGACAAATAAACATGTTGCTTTATTTAGATTCTAAATGAATTGATTTTTTGCCTCAAACTCAAATTTTCTAATCTCTATTTGTTTGTAATCCGATTTTTATACAACTAAACATTTTCAGATGGAAATTCTTATAAAATATTTGGATTTCAACTGAGTTTAACAGCAGAGGGAGGTCAAATAGGTAAAAATAAAAATTTTTAATTAAAACAAAAATTAGAATATATAATTTTCTTAAATCAACTAAATTTCAGCTTGTCATGTTTTCAAAAAAAGAACTGTTTCTTACAATTCTACTTAGTAGTATTTTAACAGGTATTACAACTTAAATTTTTTAATCTTACCCCCCCCTTCCTCACCAATAACTTCCAATTGTTGCATGTTTAAAATTTCGAAATGAACGATTAACGGCATCAACGATCTAACAATCTTATATGATTTTTTTTGACAAATTTCGAACAATCGAACTGTCTATCTGTATATCTGTCTATCGCTACAAAACAACAAAACAAAAGTTTATAGCCAAATATAATTTTGATAGTGTTTTTTAAAACTTTGATTTTAGATACAATTTGTAGAATCTTTTATGATTTTAATAGATTTTAAAAAAGTTAAACTTTTATGGGATCATATCCTACAAATTTAATATTTCTTAAGTTCTATCGAAGCTTGCGATAGTTACACTTTCTTTAACTATTTTCGTTTGATCGAATTGAGTTGAAAACTCTAGAATTGTGGATATCGAGATCAATGCTTGATCTTCTCTTTTTTTTAATTTCAAGACTAATTTAATCTTAAGATTGTCTCAAAAGTGTATGCAACTCAAAGGAAATTAAAATTGTCTACATGGATATTTAGATTAAGCGATTGGGATTTAAGGTATCCATTTCTAGAGTTTTCAGCACTGATAAGATTTCTATAAATACTGTAAAACATTAATTATCTTTATTATAATTTTTTATACCTTAGGCTAAACATTACCTCTAATCAAATCTCTGGCTAGATGTAACGTTTCCAAGTAGAAAGAATTTGCATTAATACATGTTTCGTCGGGATTATTACACAATTGCAAAAAAACTTTTCTTCTGAGGACCATTCCTTCTGGTGAAGTTTTAGAACGAAATTAAGCTCTGACTTAGAAATTATACACCTTTAAAACGCCTCAATGGTATTAAATGAATCCAAAAACATTTCTCTATAACACTGCACTCTCGGTTCAAATATGTTACCTAACCAGTCTCTCCCTCTAATAAATATTTAGAAAGTTCTGGAACGTATTTCCTTCAGACAGTGAAAAAGCCTGGACAAGACAAATTAAAACAGTATCTAGTCAAACTCAAACAACCTTCAGGAAACTTTTTTTTTCAAAATATTTTCTTTTTAAATTTAAAGGGACTGTTGGCGTAATTTCATGTGACCTTCCATTTAAAGGAAGGGCATGCCTGATTCACAACTGTTCCTTGAAACCGTTGGCTGATCAAGAGCAACCGGATGGAACAAATAGATTATCAAGTACAATAGATGGCAATGTAGAATGTGTACGCTCTCAGCACAGCTGTATTCTGACGTCACAAGTGTCAACAGAATATGTGTCTGACAAAATTATTAATAATAGCTTAATAAAGTGCTTATCTTCTGGTGAAATAAGTACATTTTTCTGTTTTTAACCTTTTTTATCTAATTTTGGAAAACATGTCAACCAATGGGAGAAAATGTTGTCTTCCTTGTTATATTTGACACTTGTGACGTCATGTATAATTGTCTCTGTTGCCACCTATTGGACTTGGTAATCTATTTGGGATGGGATGTTGTACACAGAGGCGTAGTGGAGGTTTAGCTTGAGNGGGGGGGGGGGTTGAACGTTTAACGCGAGTAACCGAGCACAATTTTTTTTGTTTAAAAAAAATGAAGTTTAAAATCTATATAAACCCTATCACGATGAGGAAGGGGGGGGGGGGGTTTTCCACCCTCTTCCCCCACCCTGTGGTTTCTTCTAAATAACATAAAAATGGCTTACATTAGAACGCTAAAACTTCTTCACTTTTTCAACACCATAGTTGTAGGGTTGTTAATCGTTTTTGAAAACGATCGTTAAACGACCGTTTTTTGTTTCGTTTTACAATCGTTTTGAACTTTTAAAAAACGAATAATGATCGTTTTGAAAACGATCGTTTTTATAAACGATTTGCGACCGTTTTTTATACGATTGTTTTTTAAAAAACGATCATTTTGAAAAAACGATCGTTTTTGAAAAAAAATATATTGACAATTATGCTAACGATCGTTAAAAAAGGGTCGAAGTTAACGATCGTTAACGAAGGGTTGTCATTAACGATCGTTAGCGAAACGACGAACTTTATAAAAACGGTAGTTTTTGGAAAAACTTTAGTTTTAGAAAAAAATTATATGCTACTTTATTGAATGTCGTCTTACATGAAGTTTAACAGTTGTGGGGGAGTTAAAACTACTTAAGTTTTTAAAAACTACTCAATGATAAGTACAGATGCCCATCAGGTCGGTTTCCTCTCTTTGTTAAAGCTCGTTAACGATCGTTAACGAGGGGTCGTCGTTTTGAAAAACGACCATTTTTAAAAAACGAACTTTTAAAAAAACGATATTTTTTAAAAACGGTCGTTTCGTTTCGATTTTTCGTCGTCGCTTTCATAACGAAACGATCGTTTTTCAAAAGAATGAAAACGTTAACATCCCTACATAGTAGTGAACAAATCTTGTTAAATTATTTTTTTCTATGCATAGGATAGGGTGGAGAATGGTCAATCAGCGGGTCGGTGTTTAAAAAAATCAGAAATGGTTAATTACTTTTTTATTCATGAAGCTACAGGGCTAAGACTTATAAATTTGAAAAGGCCTTGAAAAATGGAAACATGAACATATGTAATATGTTAATATTTGTCAAAAGTAAAAATAGCCATATTTGAAAAATTTTTCGACATACTTTTTAAATTTTTAAAAATCCTCCCTGACAATTAAAGTTAGAGGTCTGGTTTTTTTAAATGAGCAGGCCTTGAAAAGTTGGTCTAGGAATATGCATCCCCTATCTCAACTCTAAGGGCAAAATCATAGGAAAACACCCCCCCCCCCCACCCAAATCTATAATAGACCAAAATAGCCCAATCGGAATAGGGTTGACTTACCCGACATTTGACCATTTGACCATAATTACAAATCACACCATTATACAATGTAGTAGTTAAAAAAAAGCAAAAAACTTTTTAAAAATATATTTTTTATTCTTTTCAGTATATCATATCAATATCTATTATACTATAACTAGATTACACTGGAGACAGATATTATTTAAAGCTTTTTTAACGATTGATCAAATCTGTATTTTCTGGCGCTTTGTGCGAGAAAAGATGTCCCAAAACATTGTGGATAAAAAATGTTCTAAAATTTCCTCATTATCTAACCAATAAATAGGCCCGGTGGGTGGTGTTTGCTATATGCAAACACACCACAACATTGATGATGAAGATTGTTCAATCCAGTGGTTAAAATAAAAAAGAAAGAATTTTTGGTAAAAACTTATGTAAACATATGCAGCTGTTTTCAAGAATTAAAAAACGGGTTAAAAATAGCATTCCATTGAAATGATACGGCCTTAGAATTAACAAAAAAATAATTTAAAGTTGGACACCGTTGTGATTTGGGGATTAACATCTTGAAATAGGGAGTTCTTTGAAATTACGTATACACTGTACAATGTACACTGTACACTGTACACTGTACACTGTACAGTACCCTCAGAACCTGGGAGACAATTTTTTGTTTTGTTTATTGTTATTTTTTGCACATTTTTCTATAAGCAAATACAATTTTTTTCTTCAATTTGCACATAATTTATCAAAACACGAAAAATTTGAAATCAATTTTTCCGCTTTTATTTAAGAAAATCTAATATTTTGTGAAAAGAGATTGAACCTGTGTCTGACATCGACCTGCACGTGGAGAATAATGAAAATGAACGTGATTATGCTAATAGTGAGTCGGAGGAACCAAAGATGCTAATAGATCTAAATCCATCAGGTAAGGAAAACCACACAACTTTCTTGGGCAAATTTATTACTGGATAGTGATACCCTCTCCCCTCCCCCCCAAAAAATAGGTTTTTAGGATTTTTAAGCCTCTAAAATCCTCGAACGTCTTTAAAACCCTTTTTCACCGAGAGGCCGGCCATTATTGGCTTTGTACAAGAAAGCTAACATCTTCAGGAAAATAAAAACAGGAAAGCCATAAAATCCTCAATTACATGGCTAAGTTTTTAACAATATTTTTTCCCTGTCAGTAAAATATTCTAAGAAATTATGAAATCAAAAGATATTTTTTAGTCTACGATAGGTTCTGGTTTGTAAATTTCAATATTGGTGTTAACTGTGCATATAAAGCCAAAAATGGCTTTTCCTTATTTCTGGTGCGAAAGGATTAACACAGGGAGTAAGGAATAGAAGGGAGATATAACTGACGCGGTTCGCCCTACCATATTTTTATACATGCTTTACAGACGAAGTACTCCATTTGAATAAGAAATATTTAAATGTCGTCTTATGCACAATTACCGCGTACATGCATTCAGAAAAGGTCATTGAATACATTTAACAGGGAAACAAGTATGCTGAAAATCGCCAAATAAATTCATTTTTTAAGATGCAAAATTATTAGCAACACAAACGAATTTTTTTTTATATTAAATAAGATTGTTTTTATTTATTATGGTAAAGTAAAAAGTACATTTCAAAAATTAAAAGACGACCTTTAAAAAAACTCTTTTCAAATGGAGTACTTCGTCTGTAAAGCATGTATAATCATATGGTAGGGCGAACCGCGTCAGTTATATCTCCCTTCTATTCCTTACTCCCTGGATTAACATGAAAAACCGTAAATCACATAACGAAGAAAATCTCAAACCTGGTGTCATCATTTTCTTGTTTTCTTATATTCTCTGACATGAGTAAAATTGTCACGGCTCTACCAATTTTTTTGTTGTTGTCATTATTGTCAATGCCATTTGTGCTATAACGTCATTTTTTAATTCACTTATTTACGACATTTTTATTTATCTTACAAACATTTTTTTTACATGTTAAACATCCTAGTTCAAACTTATACTTTTGGCCAAGGTAGGCCTTTAGAGGCACCGCAAGTTACAAGAGGGGCCGGGCACAGAAGTTAAAGTAGGGGCAGAGTGCTAGGGATTTTTTCCATATAAAAAAATTTTATAGCATAAAAAAATGTATAGCAAAAACTGTATGCAGCAAAATAATTTAAGGCAAAAATGAGGTATAAGTTTAAATGACGCTAGCAAAAGTGATGTGAAACAATCAACCATTGCAATAATGAAACTAGTTAAAAAAGTGTTATAATTGGCCATGTTTCAGTAACTGAATGTGAGAAGTGGCATTATATCAGCTGTCAGATTGTTGGCGTGGATTCAAGTATTCTGGGAGAAGAAAACATTTTCCTACCTGGCAACATTGTTATGAAACTAATCGAGAAAAAAAATGAATTTTATCAGTATTCCGGAACTGATTCTACCTTCAGAGCAACCATTGATGCAAAAACTAAGGGTATTGATGGCATTGCGACATTTTCCGGAAAAAGAAAATTTGTATTGAAATCTGTTCCAACTTTGGGGCATTTATGGATTGAGATCGATCAAACTAAAGTGTAAAGATTTGTGGAATTAAACAAGTTTATTTAGAGCTGAAAATATACATTCTTTAATTGATATAGTTTTGGCATTTATGATTTATAAACAAAGACCGGATCAGTCATTTAAAAAAAATTTCCCATGGAATAATCTTTTTTATTGGTTGATTGATTGATTGGTTGGCTAATTTCATGATATAGATTGAATTTCATAATATAACATTAAATAATTAACCGCTGTAAATCAAATATATTTTTATAAAATTTTATTAATTTTTATCTAATTATATATAATTTACAACTAGATTAATTTCCACAATATAGAAAAGTTAAATACAAATATATGTTACATATTTTTTATCGTCGAACAATATGGATAGGATATTCCTTTGTGACAATGTCCTTGTTCTCAAACATGACACTTATCACAAAACTGAAAAAATCAAATATTACATTCAGTGGCACGCATCTTCATGTAATTCACCGTAATTCAAAATTTCTGAATTTTTATGCTACATAAAGTTTCTGTTCAACAAGAAATTTATGTCGTAGCTTTTGACATTGTGGTGGTGCTTGCAAAAGTTTTCAGGGTCGGTAAAGAACTGTTTTTATTAATATTTTGTTTATAGAAACATTGGCAAGAAATAATTACAGTGCAGATTAAATAAATTTTTTTTATCGTATTGAACACTTTTTTGACTGTCACATTCTTTGCTGTACGATAAAATTACTTAATATTTAAAATTGGAGTTTCTAAAATTTCTAAAAAGAAAGATGGCGTACCTGTAGCGTACACTGAGGTTTGGTATGGAAAGTGATGGCGCTACCCTAAAACGCGGGAAAATTAGTTTAATCGGTAGTGCGGCATTCTTTGGAACATTTCCGTCGCAGATCTGAAAACAATGACATTATAAAAATTCGAATCAAATGTATTTAAAGCGAATCAAAACATTGTTTTTGAAATATCAAAATAAATAAAACAACGAACAGCGTTTGCAATTTAAAAGCAAAACCAATCTAGTCCTGTTTTTTTTTCTGACATCAGAAAGTTCTTTTTTTTAATTTATAATACAAATTTTGTCTTCATAAAGAAATAAGTTTATTTATTTTTAAAAAATGCATTTACTTGAAGGCTCACAATCTTGGAGGAGTGAAAACTTCCAATTTGGGACCATTCTTCCTTTCTCTGCAGTTCAATCATAACTAAACAGTAACTAAAAAATTTTTTTTGTTAATTATTTTAAAAAGAATACAGTTATGCAGTAAAAAAAACATGGTTAGCTTAAGATTAAACAGGATGAGATCTTAACTGATCGACCTAATATAAGGTTCAGAAATCAGATTTTTTGAATCTTATACTCTATTCTTTAAATACTACAACATGTACAAGCTGAACTAGGAAAGGAGAAAACAAGTTTACAGCTTTAGCTGAACTAGCAAAGGAGAAAACAAGTTTACAGCTCAAGCTGAACTAGCAAAGGAGAAAACAAGTTTACAGCTCAAGCTGAACTAGGAAAGGAGAAAACAAGTCTACAGCTCAAGCTGAACTAGGAAAGGAGAAAACAAGTTTACAGCTCAAGCTGAACTAGGAAAGGAGAAAACAAGTTTACAGCTGCATGAAAATAAAACTGAATAAATTCTACCAACTCTGAAGTCTTTTGCAAACCTTGTTGATAAAAAAATGTTGGAGAAAAAAAATTTAAAAGGAAAGAAAAAGATGAAAGAATATTAAAATTTGTTTGACCTGAATATATACTTTTATCTGAAGATTCAACTAGCAAGGTTCCAATTATTGGTTTCCCAATCTCACAGATTCCTCCAATACTGGAATCATAATTTATCAAGTAAACAATATTCTAAATATTTATTAATTTATACCTTAGTTCCCCTGTTATAGAAAACCTTAAAAAAATAAATTATTATGTATGTTGTATAAATAATGTACATATTGTACAGGGTGTCCCAATCATCATGGGAATCGAGAGACGACTTGGATATCGTCTTTGATTTCCGATAATTGATAAATGACCTAAAAGTGCATCGAAAAAAGATTAAATATCTAATGAGCTTTCCAAAATGTGTTCTACCTTCTTTGTATCTTTAATATTGACAGAGATATTAAACATTTGAACAGTTTTGTTGATTTTTAATAAACTGGAATCTCCTTCAATTTTGAAGGTTAAAATGGTAGACCACATTCAGGAAAACCCGAGACTAGTAGTTTTCGGTGATACAAGTTTATAACTGTGATACTACAAAACTATGTTTACGAAGTAATCCCGCTCGGAACAAAGACGTTATAGAAGTAGTCATTTAATTCCCATGTTTATTGGGACACCCTGCATATATTATATCTTTAGCATCAAGAGAAGAAAGGAAAAATGCCATAAATACACTTTTTTATCATAACTTATGTTACAAATCTTAAATTTTTTAATCGAACTTAAACTTACTCTTTTAAAAAAAGGTAAACAGACATTTATTGCATAATGACCATTGTGTTAAAAAATTTAGCAAACTACTTACTTTGGAGAATTTTCTAATTTTGGCGAGTCTACATCTGATTCCTGTAATATGTATATTTGATAGATTTTATAATTTAAAGGGACTGTTAACATAATTTCAAGTGACCTTCCAACATTCGATGTAAAGGGGGCAATTCCAGATTTACAATTTGGTACCCTTGAAATATTTGTGTATTTGTCTAATACAGAGATATTGGTGTCAGTAGGGTTGTTAATCGTTTTTGTAAACGATCGTTAAACGATCGTTTTTTGTTTCGTTTTTCAATCTTTTACAAAAACGATCGTTTCGTTTTCGGAAAAAAACGATCGTTTTTAAAAACGAACCACTCGTTTTGAACTTTTAGAAAACGAATAACGATTGTTTTTAATCGTTAACGACACGACGATCATTTCGTTTTCGATTTTTCGTCGTCGTTTTCATAACGAAACGATCGTTTTTCAAAAAATGAAAACGTTAACATCCCTATCAGTGTGTGTAAACTTAGGGTAACCCGCTTGTTTTCAGCTAAAAATGCCAGTGTGTGCTGTGTTTAGTTTAGAACTTCAGGGGTGTAGGCAGCGCACACCGGAACTTTCATCTGATATACAAGCTAAACGAACAGTTTACACACACATATCTCTGTGCTCGACGTACACACGAAAGGTTTTAAGAATATCGTTATAAATCCGGAATTGCCATCTTTGCATGGAGGGTCACTTGAAATTAACAGTCCCTTTAATTAAAAATGAAATAAGCGTGAACATTTTTTATCATAAAGTTTTCTTGATTTACTATGTTTACAGGACAAAAACTGCAAAAAATCTTTCCGTAAGAAAATAGCTCATGTCAAGCTGTTTCCGACCATCAAGAGGGGATGGAACCTCCAGGAAAATCTAAATAAAGTTTAAAGATAATAAAGATAGAGAGTAAAATCGAAGAATTTATACAACAACAAAAAGTTATGGAATGACGAAAAAATCGCCCACATTTGCTTTCGTAATTTAAACATTATTTTAAGATTTTATTTTTTGCATTAGTCACTTTGAAATTTTATATCAACTTTTCACGAAAAGGTTCAATATGAAAAAGTATTTTGATAGTTTTATATTGAATTCCTAATTGAAAGCTGTCAGTTATTGTAATTTCAACTGATCCTCCATAAAACAGAGTCATATGCCTGATCCAAAACTGTACACTTAAAATCTTTCTCTGATCAAAATTGAGGAAAAAATTGTCGCTTTTCTAGAAAAACATTTTTAACTTTGACAATTTCTTCATTTTTGCTCCAAGCCTCTTCAATAAAAACCTCAATTAAAAAGTAAAAGTATGGGTATCATTGTTGATCGGATATGCCACTCTGTAAATGGAGGGTTACTTGAAATTACGTTCACAGTCTCTTTAAAAATAGTTGTAACATACTGAGTACAGAGTTGCCGCTGCTTACCTCTTCTATAGTTTCAATATTCTGGTGTAAAAGACTTCTACGAATTTCAACTCTAAAATGCAAATTGAATAAATGTTTTCTTTTAAACTTCAGGCACAGAGATCCAGGCATGATGAAAATTGTTCATGATTTATAGAGAATTTGCCATGTAAGAGTATCACAAGTCACAACGCTTTGGTTTTTTACCTTACTAAGTACTGCAATATACATTTAAGAGTGTCACAACACCTTGGTATTTTTTACCTTACTAAGTACTGCAATATACATTTAAGAGTGTCACAACACCTTGGTATTTTTACCTTATACTAAGTACTGCAATATACATTTGAGAGTGTCACAACACCTTGGTATTTTTACCTTACTAAGTACTGCAATATACATTTAAGAGTGTCACAACACCTTGGTATTTCTTACCTTACTAAGTACTGACATAAACATTTGAAAGAACTACGACACACTTGTTTTTAACTTCAGTTTAAAATAAGTAATTGACGAAATTCTGAACAGTTATTGCACTATAGTGTGCACATATTGGTTGACTGTGGTATTGAAGAGCAGAAAGGTATTCCAACAGTGCAGCATTCAGAAAAAAAATATTTTTTCATCTTCGAAATTGTTAAGTAAATAAGCACTTGCCCGGCTACATTTATTGCAAAGCAAAATCTGGGTCTACTCTACACTGGGTAACCTGACAGTACACGTGTTGTATCCGACACATATGATGCAATTTTAAACTTGGGTGTAAGGTCTCTAACATCATGACAGTACACGTGTTGTATCCGACACAGATCATGCAATTTTAAACTTGGGTGTAAGGTCTCTAACATGACAATGCACGTGTTGTATCCGATACAGATCATACAATTTTAAACTTGGGTGTAAGGTCTCTAACATGACAGTACACGTGTTGTATCCGACACAGATCATGCAATTTTAAACTTGGGTGTAAGGTCTCTAACATGACAATACACGTGTTGTATCCGATACAGATCATGCAATTTTAAACTTGGGTGTAAGGTCTCTAACATGACAGTACACGTGTTGTATCCGACACAGATCATGCAATTTTAAACTTGGGTGTAAGGTCTCTAACATGACAATACACGTGTTGTATCCGATACAGATCATGCAATTTTAAACTTGGGTGTATGGTCTCTAACATGACAGAACACGTGTTGTATCCGATACAGATCATGCAATTTTAAACTTAGGTATATGGTCTCTAACGCAATGTTTGACGGATTTTGAATGCAGGTAAACATGTGACTGAAATAATACCGATACAGACAGGATGTTGTTCCTTGTAGTTAGGGATATTAAAGATTTCATCTTTTTTTAAAAACGATAGTTTCGTTATGAAAGCGACGACGAAAAATCGAAAACGAAACGAACGTTTTTAAAAACGATCGTTTTTAAAAAGGTTCTGGTTAGTTTTTATTAAAAAAGTTCTTTTTTTAAAAAAATGGTCGTTTTTAAAACGATTGTTTTAAAAACTATCGTTTTAAAACTCGTCGTATCGTTAACGAAGAGAGAAAACCGACCTGAAAGACCTCTGTACTTATCATGGAGTAGTTTTTAAGAAAATATCAAAAAGTTTTAGCTTCCCCACAATTATAAATTCATGTAAGACGACATTCAATAAAGTTGCATTTAATTTTTTTCTTCAAAAACGATAGATTTTACAAAAAAGTTCGTCGTTTCTTTAGCGATCGTTAACGACAACACTTAGTTAACGATTTTTAACGACGACCCTTCGTTAACGCTCATTAACATAATTGTCAATACAGTTTTTTTTAAAAAGCGATCGTTTAAAAAAACAATTGTATAAAAGACGGTTGCAAAAAGTTTTATTAAAACGATAGTTTTTGAAAACCATTAAAAAACAAAACAAAAAAAGACCATTAAACTATCGTTTTTAAAAACGATTAACAACCCTACTTGTAGTTAGTTTTACGTAATGAATGAATAACCTGACAAAATACTGAATAGAGATACAGGCGCCATGGTTAGTTTCTTGCAGAGGTACCTCGCCTCGTTCTAGTATTTTGGGACAATTATTAATAGAATAATCAATTGATCAATTGATTAGTTAACTGATCAATTGAATATTAATTAATTAATTAATTACTAATTAATCAGTTAGTTAAATATTAATTAATCAATTAATTAATCAATGATTAATCATTTAATTGATTATTAACTGATAACAAATATTATTATTGATAAATCTGTCCATTAATTGTTGATTAATTCAAATTATTGATTATTAAACAATAATGTGTTGACTAATAGAAAAAATATTGAGTAATCAAATAATCATTGATCAACGAATAATTTATTACGTAAAGAATAATTGATTTGCAAATCACTTGCTTAGTGAAGTTTCTTTTGATCAATAACTTAATTTTAGATTTTTCAAATTTTCGTTTGAAAAAATCAATTAATCTTGATGTTTGTCATAAACGGTAATACAAATTTTGATTTTATTCAAAACTGTTGTTTACATACAGAATTAATTATAAACAGTGGCTATACAGGAAGAACACATGTAAGCAATATAATGTGTATTTGATGTTATAAAGCAAATAGTTTTATCGGTAGCTCAAATAATCCTTTATTAAATGATATGGGTCTGCGTAGTGTTTTATTACATGTGCATTAGTTAAACATATTAGAATTTAACAGTCGTCTTCTTTTTGCATAGTTTTATGGGTCTCACTGTATTTTTAAAGTTATAATTTAAATCACCTAGCTTAGCTTTAAAATCAAACTCGTAGGTCCCAGCAATCAGTTTTCCTCCCTTTACAAAGCCTTATCATTTATTATTAAAACTCTTTCGCACGGCGCTATAGTCCATTATTGGCTTCACCCCAGAAAGCCTAAAGATTTCCAATAAAAAGTAAGACAAATTTTGAAAACCTCACAAAAATAACCAAAGAACAAATTTTTTTTCTTGCAAATCACATAAACTAAACAAATATGAATGACAATTTTTATTTTTTCCCTTAAAAGGTGCTATAAATGTCCAATATTGGTGTTCCCGTAATGAAGTTATAAAGTCAACAATGGAATTCCCGGTTTTAACAACACCATATCACATTTCTTAAAAATGTTTAAAGATTTTTTTATTACCTTGCTTAAAGTGACACTCTTCGATATTAGTTCAGTTTGTTTCCCAAGTTCAGGAACTTAAAGAGACTTTTTTCAAAAAATTATTGTTGAACCAAAATTAAATATGTATTATATGCAACATTTTTAGTTCTCTCAGAAGAATTTTTGAATTTCAGAATATTCAATTTACTTTCAAGAAAGATCGAAAAGAATAAATAATCGTGATAAATTTGAGATTTTTAACAATGATAGTTATTGCTGTCGTTGGAACATTTCCAACATTGACTGTCATAAATACTTTTGGTGGTTCTTTGTACCAACTTGGGAACCCAGTTTGGGAACCCAGTTTGCCAGGAAATTTTATCTTTCTCAACAAAAAGTCAACCCAGATATTTTCTGTTTTTTTCAAACAAAGCTAAGAACATTCACGCGGCTTCAACGAGTTCCCCAATCAAAATTCGGTCCAGGGGTTCATGAGTTATGATCGGAACGACAAACAAACAAAATGGCTAACCCAGCAGAGATAACTTTACTTTTTCTAGATAACATTGGATTCTTATCTCAATCTTCCAAAAAGTAATAAATTAATATTGTTAAATTAAAAATGTTGATATTTTGTTACTTACCTTTTTCCTCAAGTAAAGCAGTAGATTTTTGAATGAGAACAAATCCCTCCAGGAAAAGTTGTATTCCATCATGCTAAAAGACAACAATAGTCAACGTAAATTTTTGTATTTTTAAAGTAGGCAGTATTTTTTGTGCTAAAATTTTTAATTTTGATTCTAAGGTCTTTATTGTTGTTTTGGAAAGATTAATAGTTTGGACGAATAGAAAAATTACGTTAAAACATTAATTTTATGACTTTCCCAAAAAATACCGAAAAATAAAAAAATGTTGCTTTGCCTCTGCATAGTCATAAAGTCAAATTTAATTACCTTAAGAAGTGAAGCTGTCTTTACCACAACACTTCCTTCCACTATATCACCTATCTTATAGATTAGAGTATAACAGATATAATAAAAATAAATCTTCCAACTGTAAATTTGTGTCTTATCTTCGGTCAAATTTGAAGAAAATAGGACCATTTTCTATTTGTCAGTTCAAGTCGGTTTCCACTAAAAATTTTGTTTATTCAAAATGGTCTATAACAGTGATAACCAGACAGCTGTAGATCTGTTTTCCCTAAAATTTGGAATGTTGAAACTAACTTATTTTTAAAACTTAGTATGGATAATTAAATCTCTTTATTCATGATTAAAAGAAAGAAAAAACAAAGACCAAAATTATTCCATAGGTTTTTTGGTTATCCCTATAAATCACCCTATAATGTTTAAAAATCTCCTAGTAATTTTATTCTTTAGAACCCGCCTACAAGTTTTATTCACCCGAACATCCTTAAAGATTATTCTCTAAAATCACCCTGTATGTTTTATTTAGTTTTAAAAATGTTATTCTTGCTTCTGCTGACATTTTGTAAATATGAAAGAACAAATCTATTTTCAACCACAAAAGATAAAGATAAAATTTACGTACAGGGTATACTTAAAGAACGCGAATTTAGAAACAACTCCCGCTAAAAATATGTTTTTAAAATTTTCAATCATATCTCCTCTGCTAGAAAAGATTGTTAGAAAAAAACAGTTTTAATTTTCTAACTCCAGGTTGCTCATGCTAAAGTGTAAATTCCAAAATTGACCTTTGTCTGACGTCTAAACTCTAAATTTAATCGACTGTATATGACATGTCATTTAAGTCCCATTTCGTAAATTCGTATAACCTATTACCTAATAAGCTGAAAACTGTAAATTGTTTTCGATACTGTTATATACAATGACAATATTTGCTAAAAGTTTTTAGATGTAAAGCATCTAAAAACTTCTAGCAATTATTGTCGAAATAATCAAATTAAATCTCATAAATTTTTTTTAGTATCAATCAGTATATTAGCTCACTTTTTCATCAAAAGTATTTGATCTCATCTATCTCAGTAAAAAGTTTTAAAATGTTTTGATTTTCGACCTATACTCAAAAAGTAGTTTTAAGTGTAACAAAAACGACTTCTTTACAAAATATACCCTAAAATAACTAAAATATAGAGCTTTCCGATGACAAATTAACTGTAAAAATTAAACTTACGTTGTTTCCACAGTAAAAAAATACCCCATCAGCAAAGTTTTTTTTAGAGGGGGGGGGGGTTATTTTTAATACGTATCCCTCTTATTGCATATTTTATGTTTATCAGAGATACTGAAAAATATGTAACTTGCGTTCAAAACTCAAGAAATCTGTATTCCTTCTTAAATTTAGTTTTTAAAGTTTTGTTTTCTTAAAGATATGAACATTGAACATGGACAAAGCTATAAGTAAATAAGGAATATGTCAAGATAACAATATTACTAAAATGTGTTTAGTTTGGTAGGAAATATGTTAGCATTAATTGCTATATTTGGGGTCTTGGCTGGTAGGTTTTTTAGTTTCATTGCAATCTTTTTCTTTCTTTTCTTTTCCGAGTACACTAGGTGTACATAACTAACATTACACTACGTGTACAGTGTACAGTGTATATCACCAACTTAACTAGGTGTTTAGTGTGCAGTGTACATAAAGAAACTTTACAACACTTGTACATTATACACTGTACAGTGTGTATAACCAGCTTTACAATAAGTGTATAGTGTACTATGAACACAAACAATTTTACACTAGGTGTACAGTGTACAATACAATTTTACATTAGATGTACAGTGTAAAGTGTTTATCCAACTTTACAATAGATGTAAAGTGTACAATGTACAGTGTACATAACTAACTTTACACTAGGTATACAGTGCACATAACTAACTTTACACTAGGTATACAGTGCAGTGCACATAACTAACTTTACACTACGTATACAGTGCACATAACTAACTTTACACTACGTATACAGTGCACATAACTAACTTTACACTACGTATACAGTGCACATAACTAACTTTACACTACATATACAGTGCACATAACTAACTTTACACTACGTATACAGTGCACATAACTAACTTTACACTACGTATACAGTGCACATAACTAACTTTACACTACGTATACAGTGCACATAACTAACTTTACACTAGGTATACAGTGCACATAACTAACTTTACACTACGTATACAGTGCACATAACTAACTTTACACGAGGTATACAGTGCACATAACTAACTTTACACTACGTATACAGTGCACATAACTAACTTTACACTAGGTATACAGTGCACATAACTAACTTTACACTACGTATACAGTGTATAACCAACTTTACAAAAGGTGTTCAGTGATACATACAAGGTGTACATTGTACAGTGTATATATCCAACTTTACAAAAGGTGTACAGTGTACATTGTACAGTGTACATAACCAACCTTACACTAGGTGTATAGTGTACAGTGTACAGTGTACATAACCAACTTCACAATGGGTGTACAGTATACACTGTACAGTGTACAAACAACGTTTACAGTATACAGTGTATATAACCAACTTTACACTAGGTGTAAAGAAAAGAGGGCACATAACCAACTTTACACTAGGTGTACAGTGTACTACAGTGTACATAAACATCTTTTAACAAAGTGTATACAGTGTTTACAGTATACACTGTACAGTGCATAAACAACTTGAAACTAGGTGTACAGTGTGCAGTGTAAATAATCAACTTTATACTAGGTGTACAGTGTAGAGAGTACAATGGAGACCAAGTGTACAGACTTGAAGTCCAGACTCCCAATCAGATTGAATATCTGCAGAACCTACAGAATAATGGAGCTGATTTCTGGACTGAGGTATTAATTTAACTTTAAACTTCTAACCCATCTTTCCTAATTTTTCTCTTTTCGACTTTAGTATATTTGCTTGATGATTCCAAAAAATGTTATTATCAAGGGCTATTGAAAAAAAGATAATACTTCAGCCAATAAGATTTTTTAGGTTCGTTTGGGTAATGTAGATGTCAGAGTGGAATTAAAAGGTGAGCCAGTCATCTAAAATTTTAACAGTTCAAATTAAATTTTTTAATTTTAGATAAAACTGTGTGGGAAAAAGAATTTCAAAACCTTGGTATTAATTTTTCTGTAATGATTGAGGTAAAATTTTTTCATTTTTTGTAACTTTGTCTTATGGGGGGGGGGGAGGCTTTGGAAAGTTCCAGACGTTAGCCAGAAAATTGTTAAAAATAGATCTTTATAGTTATAGATTATTCTTGATTTTTTGATACACCGACCAGCCGTTTGATCATGCATAAAAAACCCAGTATTTTGCTAAATTTGTTCACAAGCATAAAGTTAAAAAAGGGAAAAGTTTGAGTGTTTAATTGTAAGCCGTTTTAAAGTTATAACAAAAAAATTACAAAGGTGATAGTGTTAATAATAAAAGATAGAGAAAAAGGGATTTATTGGGGGACACCTCGATATGATCCGTATTTAGGATTTGGCTGGACTTATAAAGGAAAGTAAGACCTGGTTTAAAAAAGGAGACAAATCCAGGTAATTATTAGGCTTGAGGTTAAAACTTTTATATTTTAAATCCGGTTCTAACAAGCTCATTTAAATTGTATTTGTATGTATGTATACATGGATTTCTTTTATATCCCGGAATTTAATTTAAATTATTCAATTTAAATATTATGCTGAGCGCTATCCATAACAAAAAATTCAGCAACCATAGTTACGTTTTAACAACAAAAGGAAACTTGTGACAAAAGCATATTTTTTTTCTTTTTTTCATGATTGTTATTTTTTTAAATATTGTCTTAAAGCGTTTTTAATGTCCTTAAAAATCAATACTTGTTTTATGACTAAAAGTTTCTTTAAAATGATTTGTTCTGAATTGTAGGGTTGGATCAAAGCATGCTATGGACTGGACCTCTTATCATCCTGTCGAGGATATGCATGTAAATATTTAACCATGTAAAGGCTGGGGGGGGGGGGGGTCTGAATTATGTATAGGGGACTGGGGAAAATGGCCTAAGAGTTATATTTAGCAAATTATTAAAAAAAAATTTTTTAAGCATTAAATTAAAAAATTGTACAAAATTGTTCTAATAGTATTACAGTACTACAATTTTCCCACTTTGGGATCCTTGGGACCCTCCCCCCTGGGTCCCTGGGGGGGGAGGGGGATCCCAGGACCTCAAAAACTCCATGTGGGATACAGCACCCCAATATTTGTTTTTGATATTTTCAAAATAATTTGTATTTGAAATAGTTTGCACATTCTTCTTATCTATTCATTGGTTCAGAATTCTGCTAATCTCTGTTTCTTTTTTAATTCTGTCCGATATTTCTGGTTTGTTGCAAGGAAGTTTAGCTCATCATATGTTTCTAAATTCAATATCTCAGCTGCTGACTCTGAACTCACAAAGAATAATGAAATTTTCTAGAATTGATATTTGCTATCTCTTCAGGTTTGTAGATTGTTGCATGATGACTATACTAAATATAGATCTATACACAATTAATGTGTAATTTTCCTAGCTCTTTTACAGGGTGTGGAAAAAAGAAACACTGCAACAAACATGGAATTTTGAAAATTTGTAGGACCCAATGTCAGAATCTCCACATGGATTGTAGGTTTTACTTAGAAACTGGCTCAAGAGATCTGGTTTTCAGGAGTGCAAGTTTAGCTTTTCTAGAGCAATCGTAGACCTATGGAGAGGTAAACAACCCCTCTGTTTTCCAGGGTAATACAGCATTGACAGATGAATGCAGACATCCATTGTTGATTATCTTGTGTTTTTTAATGTAGATTTTCCTTCATACCTTCAGTTTCTTATGTGTGTACGTTTAACTAGATTTGCCAATTTTCTCTGTCTCCCTGTACTCCTAGTAACTGTTAGAAGCGCCTCTGCAAAGACCTAGGTTCTGCTTTGAGGAAAGCTAGAGTAGAACTGGAATAGCCTAAGAGTAAAAGTATCTGTCCTCAAGGCTTGGCCTGAAAGCCTGAATTGAGTTTTAAGTCCCTGTCATATGGCGCAATAAAGACCTAATGTTTCAGGAGAGTTCAAGCTTGAATTAGACCATTAAGACTTTTCTGAAGGCGTCCTTAATAACGTTAAACAAGTGAACCTTCTGTCCGGGAGGCAATACATCAATAGGTTATTTTGTTCGCTAAGTGTGTGTCTGTCTGATGCTTTTTCCCAGCTGTCCACGCCACCCCTTACCCCCTGGGACCATGCCTGGGACTTAAAGCAGCCAGATATGTTGCCATACAGGTGTCTTGATCACAGCACTTTGATGGCGCCTTGATCACAATGCGAAGATGGGGCCTTGGTATAGGGTCTTAACAAGTACATTTCAGATCAAAAGGGTGTACACAGAGTTATTGCCCTCTCCCCTTAAAGAAAATCCTGTGAATGGAATATATCTTAATCATGGCGTATAGATGGTTTTTTTAGGGTGGAGGGGAGGGGGGTAACCCTGTGAATGCCTGTGATCTAAAACAGGCTTGTGAAGATCCTACCAGGGCACCATTAAAAAAAAACACAAAATAAACAACAAAATAATTTTTAATAGATTATAATTAACAAAATCAGATTGCAATTTTGGCGCTCAATTTCATACTGAAGGTTGTCATTCATATCATATCCGCAGCCGCTGATTATGAAAATTCAATATTAATAATTAATTTGTAAGTAATTATAAAACTTTATTTTAAATATAAAAGAAATATTTAAAATTATAATTAAATGTTACTTATGTTGTTGGGGCCCAGGTAGGGCTGGGCAGTGGGCATGTTAAAACTTTTTGCTCCAACCGTTTTTAAATAAACTCTCAGATAGCTGATAGTTTTAGAGGGTAAGAATGAAACTTTGTTTTGTTAACGGTATTTTCCGTTTTTTTAAAGTTACTGTTAGTTAATGATCTCAATTTTATTAACGGCATAGACAACCCTTAACAGCTCCGTCTATTGATGGTATGTTATTACAGAATTAATTCATTAACGGTTAATGAAATTGTAAACAGCTTAGCCAAATGGTTCAAAGCATTAAACAAATTTTAGTTAACTGTTTCTGAAATTTTTAATGGTTGTGAACACAAAAGACGACATTTAAAAAAGTCAAAACACATAAAGAAACATTTTTTTTACAAGTTTCATACAATTTACAGCAAAAAAAGAAATCCACCTTTTAAAAAATTCTGTTTCGTTTATGTTCTCACCGTTAATTTTTTTTCCATAACGACTAATCTGTTTTGTTAAGGATTTAAAAATTAAAGGTTTTTGTAATTCATTAATAGACTCTTCAATTAATTTTCTAAAACCTCCGTTTTGTTTACGAAACATGGCCCAGCCCAAGGCTTCAGGAAGGTTTATATGGTTGGTTGAAATTTTAAAATGCATCAATTCAAGCTGAGAAATCCACGAAAATTTGAGAATGACTTAAAATGGTGCCTTTCAGAGTTCAAAGCTGAAATTGTTAAAAAGGACATTTTCCAGGATTTTATGGACTTTCTGGTTTCTACCTATGATTATGTATCAGTGTCTTCAATTGGACAATCATATGAGGGAAATGACATGAGGGTATGACAAATAATAATAACCTTTATTTTTTATTAATTTCAAAGTTTTTGTATGGTTGATGATAAAACTGTTAAAATTGTTCAATTATGTTGACATCATTTTCATAAAAATTTACAATGCTTGTTTTAGATATTTTTCCAAGAGCATATATCTGCATTGTTATAAAATTAAATTGAGGAATTAATATATTGGAGTTGGACATTTTTCCAACAACTTTTTCCCAAATGAACAATTTTTAAAAAGGCAAAATGCCATTTAGGAAATTGCCAATAACGGAAAAATGCCACTAGAATAGTTTTTAACATCAAATTGCAGGTATTGAGTGTATGTAAGGGAGGATGTGGAAATAAGCCAGCTATTTGGATAGATGGCGGGATTCATGCAAGGTTAGAATAATGTGAACTTTAGAGTTTCCATTCTTTCCAGAATCAATTTGGTTTCTGATGGAACCTTTTCTGAAGCTATTGAGAATGTTAACCTTTTGGAAATTAACAGCTGAAAATTTCTTAGCTGATTAAAGATTAAATCTACCTTCTAAATGCTACGGAGGAACTAAGTGTGCTGTGTTAAATTCTGAAGAAAAAAAATCCTTACTGAAAACCCAGGCCGACCTTTTAGTCTTCTGCCACTGTATCATATATGATCATATTTAGAGAATGGGTGTCTCCTGCCACTGTAACCTATATGATAAATGAACTATTGGAGAATAATAGTGATCATCCTGACTTGACAGAGGTAAGGACCATTCTGAACATGAAAATCTTAAAATATTCAAATCTTAGAACATAGATAACTCATCAAATTTACGAAAGATAAACTGCGCCGCAACCTGCATATATATATGTATAGGGTTGGGCGTTGTTCCTGGGGAACGATTGTTCTTTCATGAGAACAAACGGAATTATCAAGAACAATACCAACGTTCTGAAAAAAAGAAGGAACACACAGAATGCATTAGAACGGAAATTGCTTGAAAAGAACTTTAAAATCTGGAAGGCATTTTTATCATCAGGAATGCATTCTAAGTCGGAAACGCATTTTAAATCAGAAAAATGTTTAAATCATTTAGAAATAATAAAACTCCCCTCCCCCTTCCCTAATGCAACCTGTTCCCCATTCTAATAATCTGTCCTCACCATTTAAACAATAGTTCTCCCAGTCCGCATTTTATTATCTAATAGCAGGTTGAGGGCCCAGACCAACTTTTAGCCTAGCGATCTCTGAATTAGATCATTGCACAGACAAGCTCAGGAAACTGTGTTGACCCGGTCCTGGCTATGTACTGTCATTCCAAAAGAATAGCTACCAGCGGGCTTAGTTGTGCCCCAAGCAGGCTAGATTCAGGCTACTTGCACAGGCGAACCAGTGCAACCACTCTTGACCCACAGATGTGACATCAAACTCATATTTCATATGGACAAAGAACGGAATGAGGATGGAACCATTCTTGACAAAGAAGGGAACGGAACGGGGATGGAACTGTTCTCAACAAAGAACACAAAGAATAGAACAGAATCGGAAAAAACCGTTTTCGTCTAAGAACACCAAGAACGGAACGGAATGGAATGTGATTGGAAGGATTGAAACAAGAATGAAAGAGGAACAAACAATCTAGCAAAAGGCTCTCGTTCTAGAATGAAACGGAACGATTTAAAAAAAGGTGGAACGTGCCAAGCGTAGTTGGGCAGGTGTGCCATGTCACAACCTGTCTGGGTGCAAGCACCAGGAGGATTTTAAAGATCTCGATTATGTGGTCTTACACTGTACAAACCTCTTATAGGTCTCAAAAGATTATTAAAATTCTCTACAATGCTACACTCTCAGCTAAACTACGATGTCTAGACAGACACACTCTCTAGACTAAGTTTTCTCTCTAAAAACGACTTTAAATGACTTTAAATGACTTTAAATTTTCTATCCATTAAAAAGTTTACTATAGAATTCGAACCAAGTTCAAGTATACTTCTTGTTATTAATTCAAACCGATAAAGATAAAACTTTGAAAAAAGGGGCTGTAAGCAACATTTTTAAGTGAACCTCGACTAATAGAAAATGATCAATTCACAACAGTACACTTGAAACTTTTATCTGATCAAAGATGTAAAATATAACGTCATTATAAATTCAGCTTGAAAAGTCTTTAATTCTGATAATTCTTTTATTTTTTTCTGCAGGAGAAAATTGCATAAGTGATCGATTTTTAGAGAAACTACATTTGAAAATAATCAGTTTTTAAAATTCAAATTCAAAATGTTAAAATTAAAAAAAAAACATGGATATCTATTTCATACTTGTTCAGACAAAACCTTTAATGGTTCTGTTGTGAATCGTTCATATCACTTTATAAATGGAAGGGTCATTTAAAATTACGTTTACAGACTCTTTAAACAGGAATTGGACTGGTATATAATTCCAAATATCAACCCAGATGGATATAATTACTCATACACTGACAGGTGAGCATCAAACATAATAAAATATCAACAAACATTTGATTTCAAAATGAATAAATGATGAATTTTGCTAAATTTACTTAATGGAGTGTTCTCAAAACATGAAAAGAGGGTTGGGATAATCCATTTTAAATTATACATATTATGAATATTGGCATAAACTGAATATTCCTATCTTCTAATCGGAGACATCGAAAGAATTTACAAAATGTCATCTTCTAAACCTACTGATAATGGAGCACTGCTGCAGATGATTATTTTTTCAATTGAATTATTATATGGAACTCTCTAAAACGCTTCCCGCATATTTCATGCAGATTTTATGAATATTTCTTTATTTTACACTTACTGAAACATAGGTAAAATAGTGTAAAACTCATTGAAAAATTGTCAAGATAAAATTTTATAAATTCTTTCGATGTCTCCAAAGTTCTGGGTCCAACTGTAGTTAATGTTATATTTGCTACATATAATGTAGTTCTTAATTTTTGTGAACACTCAATTAAGGCTGTGGAGAAAAACTCGTTCCCCAAATGACAATGGATGTTTTGGAACTGATGCAAACAGGTACAGGATTACTCTCAAAGGATGAGATTTCAGAGACAACTGTATGGAATTTATTGAGGTTTTTTTCTTACATTCATGCATCTCTGCATTTGAACACAAGCTTCTTTTGATACCAAACAATTTAGTAAACCATTACCAGGAAAGATTGAAGGCAACAACCAAATCTAACATTAAGATCGTTATATTTAAGAATTTTTGCTCGTCTTTTGAATCTTATCCTTTTCAGGTAACTGGATAAATATAAATATATAAGGATAGGCATATTGCTGGGAACGTACAGACTTTTTTCAAACAGTTTTATTATTAGTTAGTAAAAATAGCTTAACCCTATTCCGCCTGATCTTTTTTGGAGATAACTCAAAAAGTATTGGTCTGAGGCTGTTCAGTTTTTTTTTAACTTTTCTAACTAAAACATGCCCCTCACTTTAAGCTCAAAGCGGGGCTATTATACTTACTGCAAGTCCTCAGGCATACTGCCTGAATGGCTTTTTTTAATCTGTACAAATCTTTGAAATAAAAACCTAAGAAAACAGTCCATAATCAATAAAAGTCCAATAAAACATCAAATTCTTCATAAGAATAAAATTATCTTAAAATATTTACTACGTAAAGAAAACCTCAATTATGAATTCATATTTTTTTCTTTCAGAAATTGGGGATTCCATTGGAATGAAGGAGGATCATCAAATGATCCTTGCGATGAAGCTTACATGGGTAATAATAGATACAATAACAATAATGATAATATTGATAATTATTTTTAAAAATGAAATATCAATGAATACCGTTAAAAGAAATTTTAACGTTATGTTTAACCTTTCCAATGAAGAGTGGGCAGGAAATTGCCAGAATTCAACACTTTTTATGATAAAAAAAATAAAATTTTCTTCATACTTGCTCAAGGGTAACATTGTGAATTGGAAATGCCACAACATAAATGGACAGTCAATTGAAACCACCCTTTTTAAGGTAAAGAAGCATTTTCTGAGGTAGAAAACAGAAATGTCAGAGACTTTATACTAGAACGGAAAGGCCAGATCAAATTCTTCAATACTCTTCACTCTTACAGCCAATATGTAAGTTAGATTGTAAGAAATGTTTATATCCTGAACAAAATAGGGTGTTTTGATACAATACTATGAAGCTGAATTTTTATTTCTATTAAGCTTTTAAACGATTTCTACTCTCTATGATAATTTTTGCAATTTAAACGTTTTTCTTAGAAATTGATGTCGATATTAACGATATCAGCAACTTAAAAAATATCTTATCACAAGTTTGTTGTCTTTATACTGGTTTTAAGCATGTATTCATTTAGAAGGAATTGTATTTTAAAGAGAGTTTTTGCAAAAATGAAATGGGGTATAGGCTTACGACAAAAAAATAATTGCTTTTAATCGCTACTAATCTTACTTCTATCTGTTGCGTCTATAAGGAGAAAATTGTTATACATGACTTATATACTGAAGAACGTAGCGTCCATAAAAATTCAGAAAGTTGCAATATCCGACTCTGATTGTAAAATAATCAATTTTATTTTTAAACAAATCAATCAGATATTACAACCTATAGTCATCGATTATTTTTCGACGCATTTGTATATGGTAAATATTTCATAATACTTTAGGTTGTAATATCTGAATGATTTGTTTTAAATTAAATTTATTATTTTATAATTTGAGTACTATATTGCAACTTTCTGAATTTGTATGAACGCTACGTTCATCAGTATGAGTTGTTTTTAACAATTTTATCCTTATAGAAGCAACAGATAGAAGTTTGGAAGTGATCAAAAGCGATTATTTTCGGCGCAAGCCTATACCCCCTTTCATTTTTCGCAAACACTCCCTCTAAGGTTGGTTTTTTTAACCACATATTCACGGACTTTTAATCAAGAGAGATTCCAAAATATTTCCAATAGTTGATAATAGAATTTCTGAAACAAAATTAACAAAAGATTAAATTTTTTATATTTCTAGATTCTTTTACCATGGGGTTGGAGCTTTGATCATCCAGATAACTATCTAGAAATGCAGTTGCTGGCTTTTGAAGCTGTTCTAGAGCTACTTATTGTTCATGGAACTGAGTACGTTATACACAGGGGTGCATACAGGAATTTGTCCTTACATTTAATAATTTCCAAAAAAGGGGGGGCTGGGGGGCAGCATCTCTCCTGGAAATCATGGCTTAACCCCATTATTCCCCCTCCTCCTCCTGTATATGCCCCTGGATTTATACAATCATCAAATATTGTAATATTGTAGTATGGTGTAATATTTAGAGTATGATCAGATACTAAAACCCCTCACCCCTTCCTCTGAATCTGAATGGAGTAGAGAACCTGGAGACATATGAGAACTAGGACTTCCATGGCACACAGGAGAACTAGGACTTCCATGACACACAGAAGAACTATAGATTTCCATTCCAATTACAGACCAAGATATATTCTCCATTTGGTTCTATGAACAGAGCTACTGGAGACTTGGAGCAGCTATAGAGTGTTCATACAGAGGAAAACTAGATTACCCAGCCAGTATTAGAGGCTGCTTTAAACTCTTCAGAGGATCCTGAGTACAGGGACACCGCTCTTTGTAGAGCAACTCTTCACAGACCTGTTGTGGAATCAGCAGCAGAACCAGAGGATCCTGAGACAGGAGATGCTGCTCTTGACAGATCTATTGTAGAAGCAGTTGAGTACCAAGAGATCATGATGCAGTAGACCCTAGTCCTTGTAGATAGCTCTTCACAGACTTGTTTCCAGTCCAGCAAAGTAAGCAGCTAAATTAGTGAAGACTCTGGCTGGAACAACTACAATAGCAGCTAGGGTTACCGTAGAAGCATCTCATGAATCAGAGCAGATGAACGATATATTGAGTTGAGGAAGCTGCTCAGATAGATGTTGAATTAGAGCGGCTGAACGAGACATTTGAGCTGAATGAGACATTGAAAGTAGCTGAACTATGGTCTTTTAGAATATCTAAAGGAACTGATTTAACAAGAATAGCCTTATACAGATGTACTTAACAAATAAACTATGAAGCTGATAAATCCCATTCATTCATATTTTGAGAGATATCTAGAGAGAAAAAATTAAAGGGATTTACAAGAATTAGAATACGGAACATAGAGTGAAACATTTGTGCATACCCCAACCATGGGAGCAAGTGATTGATCTCAAAATCCCTAAGATTTACATCTTGCATTCTAATTGATTGAACCCATTAATTATTACAATATAAATAAAGCTCTTTTGATACAATGACAACCAGAAACTGCAAAATGAATGTTGTCTTTGTACTTTCTTTTCCATAAGAAATATCATTGAAATTGCTTTAAAATATTGATGAAATATCTAGAACGAAATTGCAAAACTAAAATAAAAAAGAATTCAACTGTATACTGGTTCTCATTGTCATATTTATTCTTTCAGATATGAGGTTGGAAGCATTCCTAGTCTCTTGTATATTGCTAGTGGAGGAAGTTTAGATTGGGCGCTAGGAGAGGCAGGAATTCCTTACAGCTTTGGTAATATTTTAATCAAGGATTTTTGTACAAAACAGCTGAACCCATTGGGCCCAAATTTGAACCCAGGGAAGGTTTATGGATGCTCAGAAGTACAAACATTTTTGAAATTTTTCATCATATATCATTTATAAATATTAATATGTATTAATTATATATTATTTTATAAACACCCTGAGCAACTCTATGTTCTCAACTTCTCAAGCTAAATGCTTAATAGTTATTTACGCCAAATTCTGCAAAAATTTTGTTTGGCTGTTTTTACAATTTTTGCAGTACAATTGCACGAAAATTCAATCATTTTGATAATTTTGAATTTGATTTTTGGAATTGCTTGATTTAAAGTCATCCAAGGGTGACACAATTGTTGTTTTTTAAATCTACAGTTGCATAAAATTTGCGTACCTAACAAAGATTTATAGAAATTTTTATTATAACCTTAAAGTTTTTCTTATATTTAAAATATTTTTGTTTTTAAAGCTATGGAGTTAAGAGACAAAGGAAAGTATGGTTTTGTTCTACCACCTGACCAGATTATTCCAACAGGTAAATATGATTTGTTCTCCCACCTGACCAGATTATTCCAACAGGTAAATATGGTTTTGTTCTCTCACCTGACCAGATTATTCCAACAGGTAAATATGATTTTGTTCTACCACCTGACCAGATTATTCCAACAGGTAAATATGATTTTGTTCTACCACCTGACCAGATTATTCCAACAGGTAAATATAATTTGTTCTACCACCTGACCAGATTATTCCAACAGGTAAATATGGTTTTGTTCTTCCACCTGACCAGATTATTCCAACAGGTAAATATGGTTTTGTTCTCCCACCTGACCAGATTATTCCAACAGGTAAATATGATTTTGTTCTACCACCTGACCAGATTATTCCAACAGATAAATATGATTTTGTTCTACCACCTGACCAGATTATTCCAACAGATAAATATGGTTTTGTTCTACCACCTGACCAGATTATTCCAACAGATAAATATGATTTTGTTCTACCACCTGACCAGATTATTCCATCAGGTAAATATGATTTTGTTCTCCCACCTGACCAGATTATTCCAACAAATAAAACACACTTCGAAAACGCTCATCAATGCGGTCTCTTTGTTGCATTTTTTTCCTAATGATGGATAAACAGGCCTCGTTAGTTTATTAAAAAATTCATAATAAAGTTTGTTTTGCAGTCTAAATAAAAATCTTTAAGCTATTCCTAAAACCTTATCATATTCTTTACAGCTTTTAAAATGTTTCATAGATTTTTGTATTAAGTGTAGATTTTTAGGTTTAGCACAACAATAGAGTTTCTTCTAACCAGTGCATTTTGTAAAAATAAGTCTTTTCCAAGTTTGGCAAAACATTTTCCAGGTTAACCAAACAAGTTTAGGAATTCATATTTTACATTTTTTTAATTAAAACAAAACTTATCGTTTGGTTGGACAAATTGCTAATTTACATAGTAGTGGAAAATGTGTTGCATTCATTTCAATTGCTGTTGACAAATATTGTTAAAAAATGTCAAATATTTTAAAGATTTCTTTAAGTTTAATAAGTTTTTTTTTAAATATGAACAAAAAAATCAAACTAAAACGCTCAATTTTACTGTATGAACGATTTTACTGAACAAATCATTTTACTGAAAGAACAATTTTACTGAACAACTCATTTTACTGAAAGAACAAATTCACGGAACAAACCATTTTGCTGAAGGAGATGGGTCGATAACAAATGATGAAAAAAAATATTTAACAAAGTAAAAAAATTCACCGATCTGCAATAAGAACATTCACTTTCTGAATTTTGATAATTTAGGCGAGGAAACCTGGGCCTTTCACTTGACAGTTGCAAGAGCTATCATCAGAGAATTTGGAAAACAAATTTAATATTTGTAGTTAATACATTTTAATTCAATAAAAGACAGCATATACTTTTCGGAAAATAATCATTTCATTTAAAAAATTTTTATCAAAAATGTACTTTTTCTATTTCTCATAGATATTCAATGATTATATGCAACGATGCCTACTCCAACAGGCTCAGATCTTAAGTTAAGTCAGGTAATTGAAATCAAGGAGTAACATATAAACCTACTTTAGCATCCATGAAAAAAAATTTTTAAAAATACACAAAGTTTGTAAAATTTTCTAAATATCAAAGTAAAGTGGAAAACTTATTTCTCAAGATTGAATTATATCTTTAGTTTAATGGCGTCTGAAATTTATGCCTTTTTTAACTTTAATAATTTATTTTAATTAAGTTTACATTGTTTTTAAATTTCTATAAAATATCAGATGGAAACATTTTGAGATTTCTATAATTCATGTTTTTCATTATTTCTTCTTGATCATCCATTCTTTGTCCATCATTCAATCATACTTCGGCTAATTTTTAAAATAAAAATAAATGAATTTTTTGGATGTCTCTGCAGCTAGCCAAATTGCAAGAGAAAGTAATATTTTTCCGAACCCTGTATCTTGGTCCTATTCTAAGAGGAGTAAGGTCACTACCCTCTCCCCTGACTCCCCTTTGGTTTCATATTTTGCTCGAGTTTCATTTTCCAGTCGAGAAGGAATATAAAGATGGGACGGGGAGGATGGTACGTCTGCCATCCTGTGTATTTGTCTTTAAGCTTTGAAATGTTTCCCAACATCTAAGTTAACCGTAAGGTTTTTGAGATTTATCAAATTGTACAAAAAATCTTATCATTAAAATAAACCCCAAAACCCTGCTCCAATTGAGCACTGGCTTGAATCTCAAAACACTGAATACAATTTGAAGCGGAACCAACAATGTTTGAGCCGCGTCTCATATTTGAACTCCTTTGGTGCTTCTTATAGTCGCATGTTCAAAATCTTTAAATTCGTCCTCTGAACAGGTTAAAAAGTAACTCGTACTTTTGCCATCAGAGTTCTGAAGGGTTGTTAGAAAAGGATAAAACCTTCCCAGTGGAGGACAATACTCTAACAAAAAAGCTAGTTTATTAAAAAAAAAGTATTTCTTAAGACATAACATTATCTAAATTTATCTTTAAAGTTCTAAAACCTTAATAAATAACTATGTCTTCAATTAAAGTTTATTAAGTAAAGTAACATTTAAACTTTGTTTCCAAATTCTCTGAGGATTGCTCTGGCAGCAGTTAGATGGTAGGCCCATGTCTCTTCTCCTGAATATTATTTAAAATTTTAGTGACATTTTTCTATTTTGGGTGGTTTTATTGATTGATTGATTTCTAATATTCTACAAATACGAAAGAAAATCAAATACAGGGTGTCCCACAAAACATGACAGTAGTAAGACGACTTGAAAGTCGTCCTTAATCTTTGATTTGATTTGTTACATTCAGTGTCCATATTACCGGAGATATTAAGAATTTCGTTCAGATTTAAATTTTTCTAAAATTAAACCAAAATTGTCGAAATCTAAACCAAATTCTTCCAATCTCGTTTAATATTTAAAACACAACAAAGACAGACCACATTTTGAAAATGCAAGGACTAGGGGTATTTTGTACTAATTATCTCTAGAATTTTACTTTTAAAATTAGGTTGACAAATAAATGTAGCAAATTTTATCAAATATCAAAGATGTCATACAAGTCGTCTTGCTACTGTCATGTTTTCTGGGACACCCTGTATCTAAAGTAAAGGGTTTTGTTCAATTGTGAAGAAAAATAGTAAAAATAAATAATAATTTGAACAATTGTGAGCATAAGTATAAACGGATAACAAATAACTATAGAATGAGTTTAATGAACCTGTTGGGATAATTTGATTTGGTGGTAGAAGGAATCCATAGTTTCCAGTATCTCTCAGTTCCATTCCTAAACATTAAACTGAAATTGATGTTTTTAAAATAGTAATTTTTACAATGATTCATATTTGTGGGATGTACAGGGTTACCTGCAAAGGATGACACTTTAAAGGGGCTATATACTTTATATAACTTCAGATGACCCTACATGCAAAGATGAAAATGCCCGATTTACAATGGTACCTTTAAAAGCTCTGTTTGATCAAGTATGAATTAGATATTCATGTTTTTGTTCATTTGTACTGTTTATTGTCAGTTGCGGTTTCTCTGCCAAAGTGACTAACACATTTCTTGCTTTAAAAAGCAGTGGAGAAATTATCAGAGTTAAAGACTTACAAGTTACATGTCTTTTAATAAAATTAAATATTTCTTCATTCCGCTCATTCTCATTGTTACCCATGATGGACAACTTTCCCATATTTAGTGCTAGGTGTTCAACCCATTAATTTAAAACTATACTCAGTAGATATAAAATTCAGTTGAACCCAAAAAAGTTATTCTCTTTACTTGAAGGACTTACCATAACTGTAAGGTATTCCAGCCTCTCCTAGTGCCCAATCTAAACTTCCACCACTAGCAACATATAGGAGACAGGGGATGCATCCAACAGTGTATCTAAAAGTATTTAGTTCAGAAAATTATATATTTAATTAAATGCCATGCCAACATGTGGGAAGTCAGCCATCTTTCACTTTTAATCCTCTTCTTACTAGCTCAATAAATGTGGATTTAGTAAACATTGAATATCAAAATAAGCATGATCACTTTACAAGTATACGTTCAATAAAAAATTATAGTTTTATGCCTGATTCTTTTCTTAATAAAACACACTGAGATGCTTAAGTCTAGACTTGTATTGTAAACATACTAGACATGCTTAGTTCTAGACTTGTATTGTAGACCAACCTAGTTCCATGAACAGCAGTAAGCTCTGCAACTGCTTCAAAAGCGAGCATCTCTAGTTCTGAATAGTTATCAGGTTGCTCGTATCCCCAACCCCAAGGCAGAAGAATCTAAATAAGTCAATACTTTATTTTTTTTAGATTTTCAATAATATTTGAACTATTTAACGCTATCTTGTTGAGGAATAGAGGGGGGGGGTTGAAAAAAAAATTAGACCTATAAATTTAATAGTTTGGGTGCTAGGGAGGGTGGTTTCTACATGCATTTTTCAAGGGCTTCTCAAAAATATAGTTTTAGATCTGTAGCTTTAGTCACAAAAAAGTTATGGGCTATTTTAGATTTTTTTTTCACAGACCGGACTTTTTTCCGCCTTGTACCCTACCCTTTAAATTAAAAAAAAGTATTTAAAAAAATCCTTTAAATTACTATTAATTAATTAGTCACAAAATTTCACGGTGATAGTGTCAAAAATGAGAACGCTAGGACAAAAATAATACAGGGGGGGGGGGGCGTTTCCCCAGCCTGTTTAGGGTTAAAGTAGACCTTGAGAAGTTGGACTAGAGACATTTATTACACTCCCATATCTCCACTCTTAGCTACGGGCGAAATCATGAAGGGGGGGGGGCAACCTATATAAGACAAAAATGTCCCAATTTTTTTATCAAAAACCACTCTTTCAAAGTTTCTTTATAATATTTATCTTACATATTGGCTGTATGAATGAATAGTGTTGAAGAATTTAATATTGTCTTTTCTCTCCCAAACAAAATCTCTCACATTCTGGTTTTCAATCTCAGAAAATGCAGATTTTCCTATAATACAGGTAAAGGTTTAGTAGTATAGTAAGAGGAATATTGGATTTAAAGTTTAGTTTTCTATTGGTTTAATTCAAATTTTCTAAATCTTGATTGGTTGGATTAGAGGTAGACCTTGGCAGCCAGGTTGATCAGTTTTTTTAACATTTAAATTTTTTTTCGGCTTTCAAGTGACCTTAAAAAAAAATCAAGGTCACATATGTTCATTCTTTTTCTTTATTTTTTTCCTATATCTTCGGTTAGAGTCAAATTTTTGCATACTGTAAGAAATGCAACTTTATGTTTTGCACTTTGTCTGTCATCCAGACACCGAAAAACTTTAAGTTTGGATCATTTTGGCTGCCCAGGTCTAATAAGAGGCTGTTTATTGTGCCTTGCTTTTAGTAATTTTCAGAACATTTATAAAATTAGATTTAATCATCTAATTGCAGAATATTTAATCCAGGATTTACCCATATAGGTCTCTGCACATGGATCATTAGATGATCCTCCTTCATTCCAGTGAAATCCCCAGTTTCTAAATAATATTTTATCATGTGTTTGTAAATATGAGCAGTGTCTAGGATAAATTTCATTTTTATGTAGATCCTATTGTGGATTTAGATCTGCTCTGAAAAAAATAAATCCAGATCCAAGTAATAAACATTTCTTTAAGATTTAATGTTTTATGAACCGTAAACAAAGAAATTGAGTTTTTGTCACAAAATCTACTTTTCTAATCTCTATATCTTTGCTACCCAATGTCGTAGACCTTTGATATTTCAAAATATGAAATCTGATAGCCAAAATAATCTTAGTTTGAAATATCAAAGGTTTACATCATCAGATTGTAAAGATACAGGGATTAGACAATTTGAGTTTGTGACAAAACTCATTTCCTTTCATGAGCTTAATGAACCATTGAATGAAAAGATTGTGAAGTTTTTAATAATTGCTTATTAGTTAACAGTTGAGTTTGTGCTTTGAAAGCAACAAGTTCATATTTATTAGGATTTTGGACCCTTAAATTCAGGAAACCAAAATGTTGCAAATCAAACAAATCTGGATCCGGATCCAAAGCACTGATAAGAGCATTGTTTAGGATCAGCTTTGAGAATGCTGGATCTGTCCTTTGGATCTAAAATCATTTAGATCTGGATCTAAAGCACTAAATCATAGTATGCAACTAAAACAATAATACAGGAAGACTTCAAATATAAAATACCTGTTGGCATCAGTTCCAAAACAACTATTTCCATTTGGAGCACGGGTCTTTCTCCATAATCTAAACATTTGACCAGAATTTTAATTCATCCTACAAGATAAGCTCTAGAAACTAAAAGCTTTATTTATAGATATCAAGTCCCAACTAGCCAAGTTACTCAATCAAATGTACATCTTATTAAGTTTGAGAGTTAACCTTTCGTTATCAATGCTGTAAGCATATCCATCAGGGTTGTGGGATGGAAGAATATACCAATCCAGGTTCTAGAAAAATGTGATTTTTTTTTCTCAGCACAATCAGGTTTTAATATTTCAAAAAGTTATAAGATTTCAAATATACAGCAACAATATATAAACATTATTTACAAATTTTCAATGAAATGATTGATGAAATTTTATTTCATTTAAAAAAATGGATGCCCAATTAACAAAATTTACAAATACCTTTATTTGAGCAAAAAAGATTGGAATATTCTTTTTTTCTGTATTCTTATTAAAGGTTTGCTGTTGAAGGGATGTGTCAATAATTTTAGCAGAGAAATGAATTGGTAATGACAGATCTTTTTGCCCGGTAGACGTTGAAATATCCTCATTTGTACACAGGAAAGGGTTTAAATGGTGCTGTTTAAGGGATGTAAATCTTTAAATGGAGGTTTATCTTAGAATTACATAAAACATTTTGAAAATGAAAGCTACCTCAGTTAGATCTGGATGTTCAGCATCGTTCTCAATCAGCTCATTCATCATGTAGGTAACTGTAGCAGGGGAAACCCACTCTCTTGTAATTAGATACATTAAAATGGAAAGTACTAGAAAATGAGCACATTAAAATTATATTACATTATTATTGAAAAATTTGAATATTCACGTAGGTGCATGTTTGAATATTCACGTAGGTGCATTGCATATTTGAATATTCACGTTGGTGCATATTTGAATATTCACGTTGGTGCATATTTGAATATTCACGTTGGTGCATATTTGAATATTCACGTTGGTGCATATTTGAATATTCACGTAGGTGCATATTTGAATATTCACGTTGGTGCATATTTGAATATTCACGTAGGTGCATATTTGAATATTCACNTTTATCCCCCCCCACCCCAAGATTAAGTCTTTAATCACAATTTGGAATACCACATAAAGTTCTATATTCCTGAAAGGTTCTCCAAATTAAAATAGTTCAGTGACTAGTTGTAGGGGGTACTTTTGCTGTAGTGACTTTTATGGTGTTTGAATTCCCACAATTATTGGAATTTTGCTAGATATTTGTTAATACGTTAATGTTGAAATTTGAGAATGTGGTACCTTGCATGGATACCACCATCAATCCACATAGCTGGCTTATTTCCACATCCTCCTTTGCACACATTCAAAACCTATTCAACATCAAGATATAAAGAGGTTTAGCAAAAACAGGTTTTCTGCCAAATTTAAGTCTTGACTAAACAAAAAACATTTAAAAAGTTAATGCCTTGTCCTAAAAAATAATAAAGAGTTTGATATCATACTTTTTTTCGATAAAATTTTAAACAATCAAAATAAAAAATAGACCAAGTTATACAACAAACATTTTACAAAAAGTTGAACAAAGACAAAAGCACTTTTTTTGGCCTATTTTTTAAGCACCCTTGATCATTCAAAATAAAAAACTGAATGACTTTGCTGCCTTTCATTCACTTCATGCACTTACCCTCATTTCTCTTCCTTCATATGACTCCCCAATGGAAGATACTGATACATAATCATATGTAGCTGCTAGATAATCCATGAAATCCTAATCAGAAATGATTGTGTTTATTGATTTCAGATGATTAAGTTAATGTAAACTTACATGCATGTCCTCTACAGGATGGTAAGAAGTCCAATCCATAGCATGTTTGGCTCCAGTCCTGAAATTTAAATTTTTGGAATTTCCAATTTTTTATCATATGAAATTTTACCTTTTTATTTTTATTCACCTTGTTTTGTCTCCCTTTTTGAACCATGACTTGCTCTCTTGAACTAGCCCAGCCAAATCCTGAGGATTTTAAATTAATAAACCAAACAAACATTCTTCCAAGGGTGGGACAACATCTATTTTATTTTAAAGATAAACTGTATAAAAGTCAATCCATTTGACGATACAAATTTTTTCTGTTCTGCTAATCATTTTTATTTTTAGTTCTAGGGTAATATCTTTAATCTGGGACCAGATTTAATGAATAGGAGAAGCAGTTAAACTGCTTAAACTAAATATAACAACTTTTCTTCAGTTTTACCTTGCGCAAAAGATAAATTGTTGGCAGCAATTCATTAAATCTCATTTGGCACAAAATAAGAAAAAAAACTTCTAGAGGCTGAAATGTTTTGTGGATACTCTGGGTGGCTGGGGGGTGTCTCAGGCTAAAAAAATTGAAAATGTTTTATTTAAAATTCGTCTAATATTTTTTTTTTCTAATTTAAAAAAAATAAAAAAATTTCCCTAGGCAACGCCTTCAGCTAGTACCTATTAAAAGTAAAATTTTTAATCTTTGTGATGAAACAATCTCAAGAACAAACGAGGGTCAACCCAGACCGAAATATATTTTCAATAAATGTGGAACTAACATCTACTTTTTTACTCTACAGAGGTTTGGTCCGTCACCATCACAGAATTTTAAAAGTAAAAAACCTGAAATGCTTAAAAAAATCCCCTACTCCACTCTGAGAAATGTCAAATTTGCATCAAACAAAATGTGTTAGCACCCGAGCCAAATTAAGCTTTGATCTGTTGCTCCAACAAATTATTTTAGATAAAATTTGAGATCTTAGACTGCTCTCTACCCCATAGAACTTATGCTGGTGGTGTACCTTAATCATGACAGAGAACTGAATTCCAAGCCGCTGAAACTCCTCCTCCAATAAAGCTTTGCCTAATCACATTCACAACATTAATCAATTTATTTTTATAACATTTTATTGTTAAAAAGATTGTTTTTGGCACTTCTTACTTTAAATAAAATTTTGAAGTGCAATTAACTAAGGTTGAAGTGCAATTAACTAAGGTTGAAGTGCAATTAACTAAGGTTGAAGTGCAATTAACTAAAGTTGAAGTGCAATTAACTAAGGTTGAAAGCTAAAAAGATAACTTTGTGCTGTGTGTCCATAAGAGCTGGCTATAAGAGGAAGAGGTCATTGCTTAAAGAGCATAAAATAATCAAGAAAATTTAAAATGTTTGAGGACAGATGGTGTGAAATATTTTAGCAATGTTACTATTAATCTTGTTAATATGTAAAAACACATTAATTTAAAATAAAAAATAAACCAATGTTGTAAACTATTAGATAGGGCTAATTTTTTCCTTCTTTTGAACAATTAAGTTTTTTTGCTTTTAAGGAACTTTACATAAATCTGAAATTTAAAATTGGCTGCTTAAAAAGTTTGATTTTATTACAAAAATGCAAAGTAGTGACTCTGACAAAATTTTATCCCTTCTTTAATTTATAAAATGTAACTATATTGAATCAAACTTTAGACTATGTTAGATGTAACACATTTTTGTGACGCTAAAGATACAACACATAATCAGTGTCCTAATTTTCATAAATCTTTGAGCTATTTTTTCTGTTACCTTCGCTCTCAACCCTCACATCCACGGTTCCAAGACGAATCTATATAAAATCAATAACTCCATAAATAAAGCACTTTCATACTTTAAACTTTAGATTTTTAGTTCAAGAAAATTGTTGATTTTTTTTACAGTGCACAAAATTGGACAAATGCACCTGCAAAATTGTGTATTAATTACAATTGATAACAATAATAATGATAATTATAAAAGTAGTTAATACCTCAGTCCAGAAATCAGCTCCATTATTCTCTAGGTTCTGCAGATATTCAATCTGATTGGGAGTCTGGACTTCAAGTCTGTACACTTGGTCTCCATTGTACTCTTTACACTGTACACCTAGTGTAAAGTTAGTTAGGTACACTGTACACCTAGTGTAAGGTTGTTTATGTACACTTTACACTGTACACCTAGTGTAAAGCAAGTTATGTACACTGTACACCTAGTGTAAAGTTTTTATGTACACTTTATACTGTACACCTAGTGTAAAGTAAGTTATGTACTCTTTACACTGTACACCTTGTTTAAAGTTAGTTATGTGCACTGTACACTGTACGCCTATTTTAAAGTTGGTTATGTACACCGTACTCCTAGTGTAAAGTTTTTTATGTACAATTTACAATGTACACCTAGTGTAAAGTTGTTTAAATAATCTTTACACTGTTCACCTAGTGTAAAGTTGGTTTTGTGCACTGTACACTGTACACATAGTTTAAAGTAGATTATGTGCACTGTACATTGTACACCTAGTGTAAAGTCGATTATGTACACTGTACTCTGTGCTCCTAATGTAAAGTTGTTTATGTACACTATAGCACTCTACACTTTAAACCTAGTGTAAAGTTGGTTATGTATACTATATAATTTTTGTAAGTGAATTTTATACACTGTACACTGTACACTTCGTGCAAAAGTTGATTATGTACCTTGCACTTTACGCAAAGTGAAAAGTTGTTTATTGTTACGCGAGCTACGCTGCGTTCATGAAGTCTATGTGATACCCCTGTGATTCTCTGAGTTCCCCCTGACGGTCTGTACAGAACGTATTGTGAAGAACTAGTTTGAGAAGCTGTTTACCGTCCGACTACGCATGCGCAAGTTCCCTGCGTAGGAGCGAGCAGTTTCTACTTCTGTATACAGTTATATTTCATGTAATGTTCGTCTATTATTAAACCGTGTGAATATTCTAGGACCACTGCGGTAATTATGATTATATTTATATGAATATTGTTTATTTATGTTCGGTTATGGTTGATATTGTATCATGTAATGTATGGGTTCCTTGCCACAGTTTTTTAATGCCTGAGTGGATTTATTGCTATATTTGTATGATTTATCACTCAATGCTTTTTCTGTTGGCTTATAAAAGATTATTTAGATTGAAGGCTTAGAGAAATAAACGTTCGGAACCTTATTATCATCCTTGTGTTATGGAGAGCGTTGAGAGAAGGAAGCCTTACAATCCTATCCAGAGAAATACCACTCGGTACTTATAGATTTCATTAGGTCTTTAGGGAATTCGCTAAGTAGCGAAACATTTATATATATTGAACAGTTTACATTTGTACAATATACGTATGATTTTTAAACAAACTTTTGAAAACCTCTAAGAAAAATTCGAACAAATGGCAAACTTGTAGAAAGAAAAGACGATGGGTGAAGAAAAACCTACCAATTGCTGCAGCAAGAATAGTGAATAAGACCAGCATCATAGTGCTGGATTAGAATTTACACTAATAACCTTTAATCTTCCATTCGACCTTTTATCTTATATTTTTTATCTTTTTTAACAAACAACTAAATCCAATAAATATAAGATGATTTAAAAACACGTTTTAAGCTGAAAATACAGAGAGAAACTCGACTTAGTCTTAACTTTATTCTTTTATTTTCTAACTGCATTTCTTCAAACAAAAAATAAAAACTTTTATTTTTTTAATCAACTTAAACTTTTTCATAGATTAGCTCACACAAACAAATTATTGAAATAAAATTCTGTGATTTGAGGAAAGGTGGGTTTTGTCTTTTTACCTTCATCAGAAAGGGGCTCATGCCAAATTCAATTGAGAAAAGATGTATACAAATACGATCCAAAGATAGGGTTGTAAATATTGTTTTTTTAGGGCGGCACGAATAAAGCTTTTTTTTTCAAAATATGATAAACACTTTATAGAAGTTAGGGAGCACTAATTTTAATTTTGTCAACACTAATTTGACCTCTAAAATTTAATGGTTTGAAATTTTGAAAATTAAATAACTTTGTAATTTAAACTTTATGATTTGTTAAATATTTAAAACCCCCCTAAAGAAAGTGCATTAGCGCGAGGGCCTTATTTTGCTTGGTGTTAAGCTTGTTTTTTTGAAAATTATTTATTTTTATATTTCACTATTATGAACCAACCCCCCCTTGAATATAAAAGTTTTTAAAACCAACAGTTTTCCATCTATTGAAAAGCAATCTAATGTTTCTACTTTGAGAATTGTATACATGGAATTTACATTATTGTCTCAAATTTCGTATTATTCTAAGGAGGCTAAAAAAGCACCATTTTGCCAAAATTGTATTTTTTACAAAATTAGTTTAGGACAAATATTGAAAAACAAATATTTTTTAAGCTTTCTTTCACTATAAGGATGATTTTAGTAGTAAGAAAAACTGGTAGTTAAGTGGTTTCTTTAGTTCACGATGGATTGCCGAGTTGGTATTGTCAAAGGTGAAATAATTATCAATGTATGGGGAATATTGTGTTTATATATGATTAAAGTCTAGGCCGGGTAAAAACAGAGTCAGAAAAAACCAAATATCGTTTTTTCAACTCGAGCCGTAATTCCATAAACCCGACTTTAAAACCCAATTTTCTACCCAACTCTGACAACAGCTTGTGTCACGTGATTGACAGCTGCAAGATCTTCGGCTCGACTTAAGGAGTTAGGCCCAATGAAAATAAAGCCAACCTTGGTTGGTTTTAGTAGAGGATAAGGCTCAATGTTGACTTTCGTTCTCATATAAACCCGGAATGCGCCAATTCCTTCCATAAAAATCCGCCAAATAGAATAATAAACCATTTTTTAAAACTCAACTCTGTGGAAAATAAGATGCAGGTTGAATCCTAAAACTCAAGCCGTAAATAGGGCCCAACGACAGCTTAGACCCGATTTTTTTAAATCGCGGGCTCTGGTTTAATCGCGAATTTTTTTTTTTTTTTGGTAAGTTCTTAGAATTTTATGGGTTTACAGTTAAGGAGACCCACCCTAATTTGAATTATTATTTAATACAAAATTATATTCCATTATCTAAAAACTTCAGATTTCATTCGATAAAATCATTTTTTTTTCAATTTTAGTTTTTTTGCTTCTTCTCACCCTCAGTCCGGCATATCCACGGTAACATATAAAATAAAGGATTGAGTCTTTATCACAAATTCAAATTCATTAATCCCTTTAACATTGCAACCTGATGGTATAAACTCATATTATTTGATCCAGAAAAATAGTTTGAAATATCTAAGGTCTGCGACATTGTAGCAAATGTATAGAAATAAGAAAATCAGAATCAGACAGTTATTTTACACCTTTAGCTGAGCAACAATTACTAAGATATTGTCGTTTTTATATCTTTGAACATGTTAAATTAAATTGAGGAACACTTGAAAATTACTTTAACAGTCCCTTTAGAAGGAAAAATGATTTTTTCATGCTTAAGATGACCCTGCTAAATTTTGCCCTTTTTAGAGAAAATGTTTTGATGACATGCAATACAATCAAATATATTTATATTGTTTGAAAACCAGTTTTTAAAAAATTTATTATTGTTTAAAAACATGTTTAGTACCTATGAGAATCTTAGCAAAAAAGCCTCTGTGAAAAATTGGATTTGTTATCAGCTTAAACCTGATGAGTGTTCGGTAAGCTATCAAAAACTACATCTAAACCATAGATTTATAATTTCTTTTCTTTTCTTTTTCTCCAAAGGAGCTAGAACAGGCTTTCTCTATGTCTTGTAATTGTAAAAGTTGTAAAATTTAACCCCTGAATGAGTATTGTTTAACAAGTGGCCGTGAGATGGCACTCTAAAAACCTATCGTAAAAACGTAGCATGTTGTGCCGGGTTAACTTAAGCCTGCGTAGCCCACGCTGTGAAAGGAGATAGGCAGTCTGTGTATTCTGTGGCCTAAATCGACCGGACCACTGCAAACCAAGAAGTGCACACTCTCATTAAAAAATGGAACAGTATCATGCCGCCTGTTTCTTTTAAACCTACGCTAGAAACAAGGGATTTGCAGTTTTAAGAATGTCTAGGACTACAAAAAATTATAAGTGACTAGGTAATTTGGTTGCGACGGCTTAAAATCTGATGAATAACCTTCATAGTTGTCCAGATATCAGTGCGACCGAATCTTGTATATATGCATTTTTGTTTTGAATTTTTTTAACTTCTGAGAGAAACTTAATTTCTAAGTCAAAGTTGAATCATTCATTTATCATCAATCTATCTACATTTTTTAGATAAAATGAGAATAAAAAAGCTTGTTTCTTTCACGCTAACTATTCAAAGATTCTTAACAAAAGAAATGAATTTTCTTTGTCAATAGCATTTTATGTTGAGAAAACAGGGAAAGGCTTTAAATGTACTCCATTGTTCAGGGTTACCCACAAAGAATGAGACTTAGAGACGACTTTATAGAATCTATACTGCCTGCTTCCTTGTGTTAATAATTTCCTGAATCTGATTTTTTTTCAACATATTTTTTTTTCAAGGAAACAACGTTAGTCCAGGCAGAAGTCTCCAAGTAACACTTTCAGGTCGTTTTTACAATCTCATCCTTTTTGGTTAACCCTCTATATATGTAGTACATTTTATGCAATGGGATCCAAAAAGTTGTGGAATGGAAGACGACTTCATACACTTAACGCATCGACTTTTGCCTGAGAGCTTGCAAACTTTAGATCAGTGTAAAAGCCATAGATAAATAAATAAATATAGATAGCTTATGTACGCAAAATCACCAAGAATTATACAGTCCGCGAACTCATACCTCTAGGGGTAAAAGTGTCTTCAATGATAAGCGGGGTGGTTTGGTGTTTTAATGGATTTCATAATAGTGTAAAATAACTCCGGGAATGGAACTATTTGAACAACAATATTTCACTGAGCAATATATCATATGGACGAGAACTGAAGAAGGACATGAGAAGGACTAAACTAACTTAAATTTCTCTCTACAGAACTCATGTACACCACAAGTACTTAATGACATAAGAACAGCCAATGTTCACAACCGACCTAGTTAATCTATATAATAGGAATATCTTTAAAACATCTCTGTACATTTATATCTTTCAAGATGAAAAATGTCGTCTTATGCGCAGTCTATCTTTATCAATGGTAAAAGCCATGTATCTTTAGTATTCACATTTTAAATGATTGCATTGAAGTCCTGAAAATCCAAATTTATAGCCACCATATATGTTAAGATAAATACAAACCGTTGTATAATCAAATTGTATGATGTATCGTGTATAGTGTATATACTGTACAGTGTGTACTTATGTTGTACAGTGTAGAGTGTATACTTATGCTGTACAGTGTAGAGTGTATACTTTATGATGTACAGTGTACACAGTAGAGTGTACAGAATATTGTATCTTGTACAAAGTACAGTTATACTGTACAATGTACAGTTATTCTGTACAACGTACAGTTATCTTGCACAATGTACAATTATGCTGTACACTTTTCATTTATACCTTACAATTTAGAGTTATACTGTACAGTGTACACTGTACAGTTATAACTTATATTGTACAGTACAGAGTATTTTCTTATCTACATTGTACATGCATTCATGTATAGTGTAAACGGTACATCAAATTATATATTCAGGCAACGATGAATGTGAACTGGTGCAATGCTAACAAATTTGAGGAGGCAGATTGCAACTATGTAAATATCATCATTATTTTCTTAATTTTTTTAAGTTGTCCAAAAAGAGTTATTTTACTTACAACAACGACTTTTTAAACCTCAGCTGTTATAAAGTAAATCCCATATGAGGATAAATCTATGAAAGAAATTCTCTAACGAATCTATGAAAGAAAATTATCTAATAAATCTATGAAAGGATGAATATATGAAAGGATAAATCTATGAAAAGATGAATCTATGAAAGAATAAATCTATGAAAGGATGAATCTATGAAAGGATAAATCTATGAAAGGATGAATCTATGAAAGGATGAATCTTTGAAAGGATAAATATATGAAAGAATGAATCTATGAAAGGATATATCTATGAAAGGATGAAAGGATGAATTTAGGAAAAGATGAATCTATGAAAGGATGAATCTATGAAAGCTAATAAATCTATGAAAGGATGAATCTATGAAAGCTAATAAATCTATGAAAGGATGAATCTATGAAAGGATAAATCTATGAAAAGATGAATCTATGAAAGAATAAATCTATGAAAGGATGAATCTATGAAAGGATAAATCTATGAATGGATAAATCTATGAAAGGATGAATCTATGAATGTATAAATCTATGAAAGGATGAATCTATGAAAGGATAAATCTATGAAAGGACGAATCTATGAAAGGATGAATCTTTGAAAGGATAAATCTATGAAAGGATGAATCTATGAAAGGATGAATCTATGAATGGATAAATCTATGAAAGAATGAATCTATGAATGGATAAATCTATGAAAGGATGAATCTATGAAAGGATAAATCTATGAATGGATAAATCTATGAAAGGATGAATCTATGAATGTATAAATCTATGAAAGGATGTATATATGAATGGATGAATCTATGAAAGGATGAATCTATGAAAGGATGAATCTATGAAAGCTAACAAATCTATGAATGGGTGAATCTATGAAAGGATGAATCTATGAAAGGATGAATCTTTGAAAGAATGAATCTATGAAAGGATGAATCTTTGAAAGGATAAATCTATGAAAGAATGAATCTATGAAAGGATGAATCTATGAAAGGATGAAAGGATGAATTTATGAAAGGATGAATTTATGAAAAGATGAATCTATGAAAGGATGAAAGGATTAAAGGATAATTTAATGAATGAATGATTAGGAGGATCTGCTGCAGTATGTGGAAACTGACGTGAAGAGTAACAATGGAGTTTACAATACAATTAAATGTGTTTTAGCCTGCCCTATAAATATAATTAAATGTGTTCTAGTCTGCCCTGAAGTATGAATATAATTAAATGTGTTCTAGCCTGCCCTGAAGTATAAATATAATTAAATGTGTTCTAGCCTGCCCTGAAGTATAAATACAATTAAATGTGTTCTAACCTGCCCTGAAGTATAAATACAATTAAATGTGTTCTAGTCTGCCCTGAAGTATAAATATAATTAAATGTGTTCTAGTCTGCCCTGAAGTATAAATATAATTAAATGTGTTCTAGCCTGCCCTAAAGTATGAATATAATTAAATGTGTTCTAGTCTGCCATAAAGTATGAATATAATTAAATGTGTTCTAGTCTGCCCTAAAGTATGAATATAATTAAATGTGTTCTAGCCTGCCCTGAAGTATAAATACAATTAAATGTGTTCTAGCCTGCCCTAAAGTATAAATATAATTAAATTTTTATTTTTAAATCTGAATTTATTCCTACATGGTTTCCCAATAAAGTTAAAAGTATTTACAATTTTGAAATGAAAATACCATTTTTTCTTTGATTAAAAGATTTTCTCTTTTTGATAAAACTATACTTAAGATAAAAACTTTTTAATCTTAGAATTCAAGCTAATAAAGTATTCTGCCTCAAATGAAAGTATTCATTTAGAAGAGAAAGAGAGGTACATTTTATCTTTTACAAGAATTAGAGGGCAGTGTTTCTCATTAAAAATAAAATCACAGAAGACACATCTTTGGTGTTTAATTTGTTAGCCTGCTAATGCACAGTATTTAATTTTTTCCCTTTTTGATAAAATTTTACGCAAAATATATACTTTTCAATCATAGAATTTAAGCTAATACAGTATTCTGCGTCAAGACAGTTTTTGGAGTTTAATTTGCTAGCCTACTGATGATTTAACCTTTTTGATAAAATGTCTGTAAGAATATTTTTAATCTTAGAATTCGAGCGCGCTACTAAAGTATTCAGCATCAAATGAAAGTTTTTAGTGTTTCATACGTTAATTAAAAGAAAAAAATTTCAGTGTTTCCCCCAATAAAAATGGAGCAAAGACGACATTTTTTGCTAAAAAATAAAAAAAACTGTTGCACTGCCTCTTGTTTACAATAAATCTGATATATATAAATTTTCAATTTTAAATCTGATTTTTTTCCAACACTTGTGCTAGCGTACGAATTAAACAATATTACTTTTTTTGATAAAAAGATTTCCCCTTTTTGATAAAATTTTACTTAAGATATACTTTTTAATCATATAATAAAGTATTCTACCTTAAAGGAACAGACTTCTAATTAGCTTACTATAGAATTTTTACTATATTTTTTGTCGTCGTTATTTAATAATAATAAAAAAAAGATTCTGTAAACGAACCCACCCAAATTCATGATTTTGAACGTCGACTTTGCGCTCAAACTCTGGATTTACAGATCTTTAAAAAGTTTTATATGTCTCAAATGAATCCCAAAGAACTTGTCCACAATACTGCATGCTCAGTTTAACTACCTTACATAGCTGGTCTGTCCCTTTAAGTGAAAGTTTTTATTAAGAAGAGAAAGATAGGTACATTTTATCATTTACAAGAATTAAAGTGCAGTGTGTCCCAATGAAAATGAAATCACAGAAGACATTGTTTCGCTAAAAAATAAAAAAAACTTTTGCACTGTCCAAAACTGAGTTCCCTCTTGTTTACAATGAATCTCCGAATCTGGAGTTTATTAGATTTTAAACTCACGCCAATTCCATCATACTTAAATAAGTTTACAACATTCTGAGTTCTGACATAAACTTTTCTTCAACTCCTTCTCCTTTTTTACTTGTTATTTCCTCCTTTTCCTATTTTCTTTGTTATCCCCACCTTCTCCTTTTTTACTTGTTATTCCCACCATCTCCTTTTTTACTTGTTATTCCCACCTTCTCCTTTTTTCCTTGTTATTCCCTCCTTCTCCTTTTTTACGTGTTATTCCCACCTTCTCCTTTTTTACTTGTTATTCCCTCCTTCTCTTTTTTCCTTGTTATTCCCACCTTCTCCTTTTTTCCTTGTTATTCCCACCTTCTCCTTTTTTCCTTGTTATTCCCTCCTTCTCCTTTTTTAATTGTTTCACCACCTTCTTCTTTTTTCCTTGTTATTCCCACCTTCTCCTTTTTTACTTGTTATTCCCACCATCTCCTTTTTTACTTGTTATTCCCTCCTTCTACTTTTTTACTTGTTTCACCACCTTCTCCTTTTTTACTTGTTATTCCCACCTTCTCATTTTTTACTTGTTATTCCCTCCTTCTCCTTTATTACTTGTAATTCCATTCTTCTTCTTTTTACTTGTTATACCATCCTTCTCCTTTATTACTTGTAATTCCATTCTTCTTCTTTTTATATTTTTCCAATATGTAACCAGACAAATATTTTCTTTCATACCTGTGTAAAATAAAAACTAGAGAAGCTACGAGGTCAAAAAGTCTTACAAGTAGTTTTGCATAAACTTTACCTTGTCCGTCTGTCTCATACTATGCAGTGCAACCCATCTTGATTTTAACCATTAATCTTTTTGGACTCATTTTGTCCCCCTTCCCTTTATTCTTGTTTTGTATTTATAGCCCCCCCCCCTCCACTACTCCTGTTGATTGCAATAAGATATTTTAATGCTAAATTTGCAGTGTGGGTTAATGGTTAATAAATATATAATGTTTTGTATCATGAATTATATAGTTTAAAGGTCAGGGTAGCTGTAAACTATTATTTCTTTGCCGATCCAAGAAGTTTTGAAAGGTCTTTACGCCTGTATAATATTATTTGCTGCGTTTTTATTTTTATTAATTAATGTATTGTATTTAGACTGTTATAAGCAGTCTAAAATTGAATAAAAAATAAAACTTTGAATATTTCCTAAACATTTTCTGAGATATAATAGATATTGCCATTGAAAATTACAAATTCTTAGTTCTTTTGAGATATCAAACGTTGACGACTTTCATTTCGAGTTTTACTGGTTATCACTGAATAAGGTTTAAATGTTGTTTAAAAATTTAGAAAATCCAGGAAACAATTCAAGTTTTTAGCAAAGTGCCATAAAACGCGATGTACATTTTCGATAAAAGTGTTGATCATTTGGGCCTGAGAAACGTATTTGAGTTGTGTTTTTGATCCCAAAAATAAAGGGCATTGTGTGAAATAGATGAACAATCACTTTATAATTAACGTTAAACTTTTATATTTGTATTTTAACCATGGCTTACCGTTTAGTGTCCATTTATAGCATCAATGTCTACTATTTTTGCAAGTTATGTTTGATTTAATTTTGCTATTAAAGGGACTGTAAGCGTCATTTTATGTGACCCTCAGTGCAAAGATAGCAATTTCTGGTTGAGAACGGTCCCTTTGAAACCTTTATGTGATAAATAGTTTGGAAGATATTGTTTGTCCTTCGGACAGTATAAGAGAAATATATTTTATTTGTTTTCTTCTCTCTAAAGTTGGAATGTTTAGTAAACTTCCGATCATGTAAAAGACAAATTTAGATTTTCTTCAATAGTCCTTTTAAACTTCTATACTTGCTCCGTCAGTCTGAACCAAAGGATAATTACTAATTAGGCAGAAACCATGTAATTAAAACGGACAATAGATCTACAATCTACATATTTTCATGACGTATATTTCACCTGTTTTCGTCAAGAGTTCCTTTGAATTTCGTTAAGAGTCTCTTTAATTATCGCCGAAAGTCCCTTTAAGTTCTATACTTGCTCCGCCAGTCTGAACTAAGGATAGTTTGGCAGAAACCATGTAATTAAAACGGTCATTAGATCTACAATCTACATATATAGCAGGAGAGGTAAATATGTAAAGTTTGTGGCGTTTCTCGACCCCTCTCCAAGAAACAATTTGTGAGCTCAACTAAAGGGACTGAAGGTGTAAATTTAGATTCAAAACGGTTCTCAATAAAAACATGTAAGATTTGAATCTGAGGAGACATGTCTAACAAAGTTCAAGAGTTCAAATAGAAATATTTATCTTCTGTGACATGAAGGATGTTGATATTTCTGGAACATAAAGCAGATTGCAAATCAACATTTACAAGCGCTTCTTTCTATAGAAAAATAAAGATAAGTCAATGATCAATGATCAATTAAAGGTTTACAGGGTAATGTTTTAATCTGGATACTCCCACATAACTGATAATATAGAATAGAAGCATTGACTCGGACCGTCCTACCCGAGTGGCTCGAAAGGGATTTTCTAATCATACAGTTGCAAATAGATGTATCACGAGCAGCTGTAGTACATTTGAATTTCCGAGCCTTTCCGGTCCAAGTTTGTATCGTATCGGCAGGACATCGGTTAAATAAAACAGACACTCAATAGGACTAACCGGTGCAAGAAGGTTGACACGGTCAGACTTCAGGTTGAATTTACTTTCACTAAAGGGTCAGGGGTGCGTGGTATATTTCCAAGTAATCAATCAATCGACCTGCAGAAGATGAGGTCATTTTATAAGTTGTGCACATCGTTGTCTGCACAAAAAACTCTCCACAGCAGTGGGTCCAGGGAGCAAGGCTGGAACTTAGACTTAGTAAATATGGAAAACAAATATTTTCTTTCTTGCCCATTGTACATTTTTACATAGACGTCTGCGGCATTGAGCACTTTCAAATGACACGTACCGGCCTGTCAGACGGCACTACGTGTCAGTGCGGATTCTATAGTAACTGTTCTGTTAACACAATACTTTATAAATAGTTAGGTCACGTTAAAATACGCCTTCAATCCCTTTAAATATATATATATATATTTTCCATCTGAATAGTTTCATGTTTAAACTCTAAAACTAACTTTCCGTTTCCACTTAAACTTAGACCAAAGTTAAATCAAAGAATATTTTCATTTTCATTATTCTTTTATTTCCACTTACATTCCTACATTTCTGAAGATATTTAAATATTTTATACATTCAATTTTCTTCCTTTATTTTCTACTACATTCCTACATTTCTGGAAACATTTAAATATTTTATACATTCAATTTTCTTCCTTTATTTTCTACTACATTCCTACATTTCTGGAGATATTTAAATATATTTTATACATTCAATTTTCTTCCTTTATTTTCTACTTACATTCCTACATTTCTGGAGATATTTAAATATATTTTATACATTCAATTTTCTTCCTTTATTTTCTACTACATTCCTACATTTCTACAGACATTTTGACATTTCATACATTTATTTTTTTTCCATCCTGCATTCCTACATTTCTACTGATATCTTGACATTTTATGCATTCACATTTATTTTTTTTCTCTTACATTGCTACATTTCTACATTTTCATGTTTTCTAACTTACGAGATGAAAGATGTTTTATACAAATGTAAATTCAAAAATTGAACATAAATTTATTTTGAATGAGAACTTTGTACAGATAAATTGATAAACTGTACATAGGGTACAGAACAGAGTTGACGTAATTAACTGTTACAAGGAATTATGTACTGCATACATGAAGTTAAAGTTGGAACCGCAATACTGAGTTTAATGTTAACAAAAATGACTAAAATCACAGATAAAATTAGCGGATTAAAATATATTCTCTATTCTAAAAACCAAATTGTTTTAATCAAATTATTTTGTTCATTTGTGGTTTCTGATATATTTTTTTTCTTTCGTAGATTTATTCACATTTATGGTCTTTTCTATCAAGTAGGAATCTGGGTTAAAATTAGACTTCGACAAAATGTCCTGAGTATTTTAAATGTTTCTAAATTTAGTTTTAAACTCAAGAAAATACAGTTCATTTATTTACACATTTTGTTAAAAATGTACAATTTTCGCGTATCGTGCTTTTTTAAAACTATTTGCATTGACACATATCCATAGTTTTTTTCAACTGTATGCAATGTTTATCTTTATCCACTTAAAAAGCTGTTTAACTTATATCACAAAAAATTCTTCTGTAAATTTGATTAAACGATGTGAAGGTGCAGAAAGTATTGACGTAAAGTAAATATGAAAATAAGGAGACGGTTTCTTTAAAGAATAACTTGATATACAAGCATTCAATTTATTTTTATGTTTTTTGGGGACACCCTGGCCTGCGTATCTACTTTACAGCTTTAATACTAAGTATAATTCAATAGAACAGCTAAAGCTAATTGAATTCACGTTTTAAAAATCATATTTATCTACACTATTTGATTATTTTACAGATCTGACTTTTTTTACCGCTCTCAGTTTTACGAAAATGTTGGATTTGGTTGGTTAAATACAAACTAGTTCAACCGTTTAAAACTGACTCAGCTCGGTTATGTTTGTAACTGTGGAAACAAACTTTTTTTTCCACGACAAAAGCAACTGAAAATTCATGTTTTTGGCGCGAACTATATTTGAACGGATTTAAAAATCCACGAACATTCGTAATTCCCGCTCCGACACGGGCGGCACCTTGCGCCAGTCCGTCTCTGGGTAGTCGTCGAAGTTTCTTGTGTCCCCCTCGAATGCCACTTTGGGGACGATCGGAGGCTTGAGGTTCCTGTAATACACCTCCTCCCAGTCAACTCCCTTGAACCATCTAAAAAAAACTTTTTTATGACTCTGTAAAGCTTAGAATTGTTAGAGGTTCAGAGTTCATGAAGTTTTCCCATTATTTGGCAAACTTTACACCTTAACACTTCCCTCCCTCCTAGTAAACCAGTTAAGCACATTGACTTCACATCCAACTTTCTTAATATTCAAGTAAAAAGAACTTTTAAAGGTGAAATTTACCTAAGATTAGTAAATTTTTTATGATTTTAAAAATTATCAGTCATTTATCTTTCAAAAAAAAAAATTGAAAATCATTATTAAAATATGTTTCTACAAGAACTGCAGACGTAATTTTAAAAAGACACTTCATTATTAGAGAGATTCAAAACAGTACCCTTGAAACCACTATCTTAGCAACAAGCAGGATTATCGTTGTTATTCCATCGGACAAAGTGTTAGATTCTGACAATTTCCCTTTTTTCTCTACTGCTGCATAAATCCATATGTCGCTTTTATAGAAAACTACGATTTCAAATAATAAATTTTAAGGTGAAAAAATAGGGATAACTTCAACATACTGTCCGTATTCTTTAAAATATAGGATAATTTGAAACAACGGGAACAATCAATATTCAATGAATACTGGAATCTAGGAATTGAGTCTTTGCCACAGACAAAAACTCAGATTATCTAATCTCTATATCTTTATTTGATCTAACAGATTTTATAGTTTGAAATATCTAAGATCTACGACATTACTTTGCAAATTTTTATGGATAAGAAAATCAGAATTTGTGGCAAAACTCTATTCCATTAATGGCAACATGATTTTCTAGATATTACCCAAAATATGGCGGACATTTTTTGTTATAATGATCTTTTTACTTCAATATTTTTCTTGTTATGGATAACAAAGAACAAGATGAAAAAATTAATAGATAAATGCAAAAAAAATTATGTTTTGTTTTTACCTGTGTCTTTTCACCTCGTCAGTACTGTTCTTCATGTTTCCCAGTCTTTTAGTTCTATCCTGTTAGACAGACCAGTTTAATATAGGATACATTGCGATACAGACCAGTTTAATATAGGATACATTGCGATACAGGTTAAAGGGGCAGTGTGCAAGAAATTGTTAAGGGAAACATTGCGATACATGTTAAAGGGGCATTGTGGAAGTAGGGATGTTAAGGTTTTATTTTTTTGAAAAACTATCGTTTCGTAATGAAAACGACGACGAAAAATCGAAAACGAAACGGTCGTTTTTAAAAACAATCGATTTAAAAAAAAATCGTTTTTAAAAATGTTCGTTTTTAGAACGATCGTCGTTTCGTTAACGACAATACCTTCGTTAACGATCGTTAACGAAGAGAGGAAACTGACCTGAAGGGCATCTGTACTTATCATTGAATAGTTTTTAAGAAAATATCAAGAAGTTTTAGCTTCCCCACAACTTTTGTAACTTCAGACATCCAATACAATTGCATGAAATTTTTTTTTCAAAAACGACCGTTTTTATAAAGTTCGTCGTTTCGTTAACGATCGTTAACGAGAACCCTTCGTTAATGATCGTTAACGACGACCCTTCGTTAACCATCCTTAACATAATTGTCAATAAAATTGTTTTTTCAAAAACGATCGTTTTTCATAAGAAATCGTTTTTAAAAAAACAATCGTATAAAAAACGGTCGCAAATCGTTTTTAAAATAACGATCGTTTTCAAAAACGATCGTTATTAGTTTTTTAAAAGTTCAAAACGAGTGTGTCGTTTTTAAAAACGATCGTTTTGTCCCAAAAACGAAACGATCGTTTTTGAAAGCGATTGAAAAACGAAACAAGAAACGGTCGTTTAACGATTGTTTTAAAAAACGATTAACAACGCAAGAAAGTGTTAAGGGAAACGAAACATTGCGACATAGTTAAAACAAACGTTACGAGAAAGCAAAATGTGACACATCGTAAGTTTTAAGGAAAACTTTGCGATCAAAATTTAAGAAACGCTTTCCAATAAAGTTTTTAGTGACATATTGGGATAAAGTTTAAAGGGAAACTTTGCAACAACATTTTAAGGGATATTGCGTTAAAGTGAAACGAACATTTGGATAAAGCAAAAAAGGACACATTGCGATAAAGTGTTGAGGAACACTTTGTGATAAAATTTTAGGGAACACTTGGCGATAACGTTTTAAGGAAAACATCATGAAAAAGTTTTAAGAGACACATTGTGATAAAGTTCAAAGGATTACATTACAATAAGTGTTAAGGGCCATATTGCGATAAAGTTTTAAGGAAACGATTTCAATAAAGTTTTAAGGAACACTTTACATTAAAGATTTAAGGAAACGATTGCAATAAAGTTTTAAGGAACACTTTGCATTAAAGATTTAAGGAAACGATTGCAATAAAGTTTTAAGGAACACTTTGCATTAAAGATTTAAGTGATTTATTGTGATAAAGTTTAAGGGGTTATGCATTGTGTTAATGTTTAAGGGAAAAGATGTGATATAGTTCAAAGGATTACATTACAAAGAGTTTTAAGGAACATATTGCGATAAAGTTTTATGGGAAAGATTGCAATACAGTTTTAATGAACACTTTGCGATAACATTTTAGGGCACACTTTACAATAAAGTTTAACGAATATATTGCGGTAAAGATTAAGGGAAACATTGCAATAAATTTTAACGGATATATTGCGGTAAAGTTTAAGTGAAACATCGCAATAAAGTTTTAACGGATAAATTGCGGTAAAGATTAAGTGAAACATCGCAATAAAGTTTTAACGGATATATTGCGGTAAAGATTAAGGGAAACATTGCAATAAAGTTTTAACGGATATATTGCGGTAAAGATTAAGGGAAACATTGCAATAAAGTTTAACGGATATATTGCGGTAAAGATTAAGGGAAACATTGCAATACAGTTTTAACGGATATATTGCGGTAAAGATTAAGGGAAACATTGCAATAAAGTTTAACGGATATATTGCGGTAAAGATTTAGGGAAACATTGCAATACAGTTTTAACTGATAAATTGCGGTAAAGATTAAAGGAAACATTGCAATAAAGTTTTAACGGATATATTGCGGTAATGATTAAGGGAAACATTGCAATAAAGTTTAATGGAAGCATTACAGTAAAAATTGTCTAAAGTTTTCTAAAAGTTTGGGATTGGTTCAGAGAAGCAAATATATTAAAAATCTTCTGGTTATTTAATTTTTCCATTAAAAAACAGAAAAGCCAAGAATTATTTGTCAATGGTAAAAATGTCACTAAAAATAAAACAAATTGCAGAAAACTTTGATAATGTGTAAAAAGTACAAAAAAGTTTATGATTATTAAATTCTGAATATAAATCATATTTTTGTCAAAACCTTTAATTTTTGCTTTGTAATTCTGGGTGAAAATTACTGCAGAAGCTTTAAAAAATTACCCATTCATTCAATGCAAAAATATCAACGTGACCATATTTGCACTTATTTGCAATACGCCCTGTAACGGGTTTGCAGATTTAGCATATTCATGGTTGAGCAATTTAAAACCATGGATTGCATTTAAACATTTTACTACAGTTAATATCTCAGGTGTGCGTTACATCAGGACTGGAATTTCACGTTTCTTTTCAAATGTATTTCCCGATTAAAAAGATAATTTTTCCGTGTTTTTTTAAAGGAGATTCTTCCGTTTTTTCAAAGATTTTTCTTTTTAAATGTATTTTTAAAATCGTTAACTTTCTCCGTAGTTTATTTTGCATTTTGATGTGATTTATTTTGTTAAAAAAAGGAGCGAATGCGAGAAAGTGTTCATAGTGGACTGTTTAATATATCATGGATGTAAAAGAAACTTGGAAAATTCCATGTTCATTAGTTTCCATTTATGATAAATTGAAGAGTTTTAACAAAGTTTAACAGATGTTCAGAAAACATTTCGCCGAAACCGACATTTTTAAAGTTGTCAGTCGTCACTCGGTTCCCATGTTTACTTTAAGACATTTATTTTCTTGAAGTCGCTAATTTTATATTTCTGATGAACATTATCGTCATTCTATTAGAAGAGAGGTTTTTCTTAATTTACAGTAAAAATATGATTTACGTTAATATTTCGGAGAATCTATTTAATGATATTTATAATTTATGTAATATTTCCGTTCCCATTAACAATCAATTTCATGCATCACAAAAATTAATGATAACTCTTAATGTGATCACTGTACCAGTCATTCAGTTTTTAGCATGAAAAAAAAATTACGTTTAAAATAATTTTAAAATATCATTTATTTTGATTTTCTCTGTGTCTACAGTGTATATACTGAGCTTAAAACTTTAGAATTTTGAATATCGAGATCAATGCTTGATCTTCTCTTTTTATTAATTTCAAGATTAATTTGATTGTCTCAAAAAAATCAATCGAGTGGGGTTTTTGAAAAGCAGAACAGCCAATCAGAGGAACCGGGAAATTTGAAATTTTGCGCGCCATTTCATGAATGAACTCTTATTGGTCAACAATTGGCAGGGAGGGAAAAAGAAAGAAAAAGCAGATTAAGAAGGAAATTAAAAGTGTCTACATTGGATATTCAGATTAAGCGATTGGGATTAAAGGTATCCAATTCTAAAGTTTTCAAATATAAACAATAATTTTGAAAATAATAAAAAAATTATTTAATGATTTTTTGCACACTGTTTCCCTGAACACATATGCTTTGTGAATACATGCGACATTGAAAAAACACAATGCCATTTAAATTTAAAATACTTTTTCAAAAAATATGTTTTTCAATCAGGTCTGCCTGAACAAGAAGCTTTTTTATGAGATCTTTAGCTACTGGATCAATATGCCGGGGCCAGTCAATCTTTCCACTTTAAAAACAACATTTTCAACACACAATTTTAAATTTTTTTTTCTTAAAGTTATAACCAGAAAACTCTGGAATAGGATGTCGACTTTTAGACTCAATCTATGATTTTAGATATTCTAATGAACATGAGGCACAATAATTGTGCAGTATAAACAGACCCATTTCATGTAATAAGTGATTTAATAACTCACTAGTAAAGGTATTCGCTTTGTAACAACATCAAATGCACTTAAGTATTGCTTTAATGTCGACTTCATATTCCACAGTTTTTTGGTTATCACTGTACTTTATTTTCTTTTATTAATGAGTATTATTTGCAAACTAGATTTTAAATTAAAAGTTTTAAATTAAAAGTTTTATAAACTTCAGAATAATTTAGCCTAAGTAGTTTAATAAAGTTTTTTAACAATTATGAAACGTTAAAATGTTAATAGTTTGAAATTGTTGTTATTCCTGAGAATTTTTTCGTATATTCCAAAAGGATTATCGTCAAAGAATGGTGGGTAACCGGCCAACATTTCATAGATAAGTATACCCAGGGCCCACCAGTCAACTGCCTGAAACATTTCATAGATAAGTATACCCAGGGCCCACCAGTCAACTGTCTGAAACATTTCATAGATAAGTATACCCAGGGCCTACCAGTCAACTGCCTGAAACATTTCATAGATAAGTATACCCAGGGCCCACCAGTCAACTGTCTGAAACATTTCATAGATAAGTATACCCAGGGCCTACCAGTCAACTGCCTGAATCATTTCATAGATAAGTATAACCCAGGGCCCACTAGTCAACTGCCTGAAACATTTTATAGATAAGTATACCCAGGGCTCACAAGTAAATTGCCTGAAATAGATCACAAGACAAGTACATCCAGGGCTCAACAGTCAACTGAATGAAAGAAAACACAAGATAAGTAAATCTAGGGCCCAGCACTCCACTGGCTGAAATAAAAAATCAAGATAAGTAAATCTAGGGAAAACAAGTCAACTGCTTAAAAAAGAAAAATCCAGGGCCCATCAGCCAATTGCCTGAAATAAAACAATTGTTTCTAAAGAAAATTTTTTTAAATCAAACGAAAACATTTTACTAAAGCCTGATTACCAGTTTAAAACGGGTAAATTATATGTGAGAAAGAGGTGGGGGGGGGTTATCAGATCCCCCCCCTCCACAATAATTAAAAAACCTACCTTGTTGTGACCCTTGGATTGAATAATCTCTGGAGCTAAATATTCTGGAGTACCACACAGTGTCCAGGTTCGGTCTAAACCAAACACAGGCTTTACAAACTATATTTGTGATACAAACATAATTAAGAGAAACAATACGCTGAAAAAAAACGAATGATTTAATTTAAAATTTCTCTTTGGTAATGACTGAAGTTTGGATTTTCAGGATCAATTCTTGAATCTTTGATTTTACTTTCATTGAAATAAGATTGAAGGAAAGAGACTTTTCATCGTAGTTAAATTAATTTATTTCAATTCTCAAGTGAACTATCGTATTCCCTATCTTCCTTATCTCTTATCACTCTTTCTCTTATCACTCTTTCTCTTATCACTCTTTCTTTTATATCCATTTCTCATATCTCTCTATCTCTCTTCCCCTTGTTTCTTAACTCTCTGTCTCTTATCTCCCCGACTTTTGATCCCCTGTCGCTTTCTTATCTTCCTGTCTCGTATCCCCAGTATCTTAGCTCCCCGTCTCTTTTCTCTCTGTCTCTTATCTCCTCGTCTCATATCTATATGTCTCTTATCTCCCTGTCTCTAAGCTATATGTCTCTTATCGCCCTGTCTCTTATCTCCCCGTCTCTTATCTCTCTGTCTCTAATCTCCCTGTCTCTTATCTCCCTGTCTCTTATCTCCCTATCTTTCTTCTCCCCATTTCCCCCCCTCAATTAGCTCCTGTCTCTTATCTCCCTGTCGCTTATCTCCCTGTCTTTTATCTCTCTGTCTCTTATCTCCATGTCTCTTATCTCACCGTCTCTTATATCGCTGTTTCTTATCTCCATGTTTTTATCTCCCTATCTTTCTTCTCCCCATATCCCCCCAACTTCACAACAAATTCTATACACCCTGCGACCCTGACTGTAAGTGTACTTTAATATGAAAGTGAATGAAGATATGTCTAGCTAGAGGTAAAACACTCTTTCATCTTAACTGAATTGAATTCTTTTGCTTAGAATATTTTACCATATCTTCATCGCACATCTTCCTTTTTCATTCAGAAACCATATTTTATATAAGATTTTCTAATATTTAAATTTTTCCCCATTTTTCCTTTAATCTTTTTTCTAAATATTAGATGACCCTATTTGGTTTGTTTATCTTTAATTTTCCCTCAATTTGGTTTCCTTTCCTTTAATATTTCCTAAGTTTGGTTTTTGTTCTTTAACATTTCACCCAATATTATTTTTTTTGTGTGTGTAATAATTCACCCAGTCTGGTTTCTTTTCCTTTAATATTTCTCCAGTCTGATTTCTTTTCCTTTAATATTTACTTATTGGTTTCTTGAATTAATTTTTTTCCTCAGTTTGGTTTCTTTAATTTGATTTTTTCATCAGTTTGGTTCCTTTAATTAAGTTTTTTCAAAAGTTTGGTTTCTTTAATTAAATTTTTCCCTCAGTTTGATTTTTTAATTTGATTTTTTCATCAGTTTGGTTCCTTAAATTAAGTTTTTTCAAAAGTTTGGTTTCTTTAATTGAATTTTTTCCTCAGTGTGGTTTGTTTTCTTAAATCTTAACTTCGGTTTCTTTTCCCAAATATTTCCCGAGCTAAATTTCTTTTCCGGATATTTTCATCAGATCTCCATCAATTTTCATGGAATCGAAAAACGTTGAAAATCAATTTTAAAATATTTCCAATAATAAAGTCTGCTTTGGTTTCCTGAAATTCGTTTAGCGAATCCAAAATCTGTAATCTTGAGATGTCCTTCTTTATCAAGCAGCAGATTCTCCGGTTTCAAATCCCTGCAACAATAGATCTAGATTAGAATAATAAGATTACAACTTTAGGTTTATCTTGTCCAAAAAAATACAGTTTTACAAAAGTTGAGGCAGAAAATTTTGAACCTTGAAAATGTTTTACTCAAAAAACTTTTGCTAGAGTAAATTTTTGTGTTTCAAAAATAAATAAATTCAAATCTGGTAACTCTGAAAAGTTAATGTAGATAGATTTTTTATTCAAAAACTTTTTTTTGTGCTTCAAAAATAAATGTATTTAAACCTGTAAACTATGGAAAGTGAATGGTAGTTAATAAAATAGTTCAATTTTTTAAATTAAAACCTTTTTTTTGAGGTTCAAAAAAATGTCTATAAACCTGTAAACTATGGAGAGTGAATGCAGATAGTCTAGTGCACTGACTATCTCTGCAGAATAGAAGAAGGTGGTGCTAGAATTAAACCTCCCTAAACAAATATATAAACAATTACAAGATGATCAACCTGCAGGGGGACCCAGAAACAAATATTTAAACAATTACAAGATTATCAAACTGCAGGGGGACCCAGAAAACTGTGAATTAGGAAGACCACTGTATCATATTCCACAATTTCATAGTTTACGCGTATATCTATTTTATAAGGTTTGGTAGAATTAATCCTCTCTTGCTGTTGTTGTAGTCTGAAGGATTTGAACCCTTAATCAATAATGTAAAAGATGACGTGGTTTTTGTTCTTTGAAATGTTTTTAATTTTATCCGTTGTGAATAGGAGATGCCATTCTACCAATGGCGGGTCAAAGGAATTGAGTTTTTGTCACAATCTTAGATTCTTAATACTTATATCTTTGACACCCAATGTCGTAGACCTTTCAAACTATAAATTCTGTTTACTAAAAAGTAATTTTGAAATATTTGAGGTTTGCACCATCAGGTTGCAAAGATATAAGGAATAGAAAATTCGAGTTTGTCGCAGATTTTTGCCAAATTTTTGTTTATTGACGTAAAAAATCGACGGGCTTAGAGCAAGGTCTAACATTTTTTTTCATCCAATTTTTTGTTTTTGATTTGTACCTGCACTTCTGAGATACGAGAAAAGCTCTCCTCCGCACACGTACGGAAACAGCATGTACAGGAAACTTCGGTCCTGTACATAATATTAGCTGTGAACAAAAATTCTTCTTATATACACTGTACAGTGAAAGCCAGAAAACTGTGGAAAAGAAAGACGACATTAAAGCAATAATTAAGTGTGTTTGAGGTTGTTGTGAAGAAATAGTTTTACTAGTAACTTATAAAATCATTTATTTTGTGAAATGAGATTATAAACACTTCACAAATGTTGTCTCTCAAGTTTTTGGAATTTTTAAAGTCATAACTTGAGACTAAAAGTCGTCTTCTCTTCTAGAGTTTTCTGGTTCTTATTGTATGTACACAGTACAGTGCAGGGTGTCCCGATAAATATGGGAATTAAGTGACGACTTTAATATCGTCTTCGTTTCATGCGGCATTTTTCATGAACAGAATTATTGGAGTTTTCCAGTTTAAACATCTAAAATCGAAAACACTTGGTCTTCAGATTTTCAAAATGTGGTCTACCACAAAATTGACAGAGATATTGGAGAAATTAAAAAAATTTTAATTTATTTAATAAATCAAAATTGTCTTAATATCTAAGACCTTCGTCAATTTTTAAGGCACAAGAAATGTAGACCACTTTATGAAAAACTCGTCAGACATACAGCCTTGATTGTTATACTTTCTTTTCTATGTATTAAATATCAAAAATCAAAGACGACTTTCAAGTCGTCTTTCAATTTCCATGTTTATTGGAACACCCTGTATTGACAGTTTTGAAAATAATTCTTTATTATTTATATCATATTCTACGGTGGTAGGCGATTATATCAATACAATGAGACGACATTCGATTTCAATTTTGATTTATATCAAGCTTTAAAACAACGTAGCTATGCACAAAAACATGGATTATACAAAGAAAGATGCTGTCAACAAAAAAGCTTATGTTTAGTTACTTGTGATCTGCAATTATTTATAACAATGAATTGCAGATTGGATATATTAAGTAAATAGAAAATTAACTTTGAGTGTTGAGGATTTTTTATAGAATTGAATAAGGGGGGTGGGGTGATTTTTGATAAAATTTTAAAAAAAAATTTCTTCATAGAATTGACGGTGGGACTTTTAAAAAGATGGGATTTTGTAGTTATAAAATTTG
>NW_019396434.1:143289-158209 GCF_000591075.1 Eurytemora carolleeae | reverse complement strand
CATCCATTTTCATACCCTCCTCACCCCTTTACTTTCAGCGTCCCCCCCATCCGTTTTTTCTTTCTCTTTCTATGGGGAGAGGAATCTATTTTCGAACTTTCATAAGACTAAATTTTAATTGTACTAAAGCTTCTTAAAACCAATGGCCCCCTTTATACGTCTACTTTGTTATTAAGGATCAATCTCATCGAGTCTACAGTTCCTTTATAAACTATGCATTCTTTTGCATTTACCCAATTTAATTATTATTTGCACAAAGCAAGAAATGAATAAAGTTTAAAACATTTTTGACAATTCCAATAGATCTGGAATTAAATTTTATCATTTTAAAACGATTCCAATATTTCAGGCAGAATTTCAAACTTCTATATGTTTGAAACAAAACCATTATACAAAAAATTCTTAAAATCAATTTGTATCAACCGGTTATATCACCATTTTAATTCTTAGGTGTACAATGAAAAATGAAGGAGTATGGGAGCGCAAAGGTGTTCTGATATTTCAGTTTAGAGTACACATATTCTTTTAAGGAAAGGGGTTATGCCGTATCCCTTTTTCTCTTGCAAATTTACTTAAACCATGTCTGGGGTCATCGATATAATTAAAGAAATCGCAAGAGCATTTTTTTAAACATACATTCATTCATGTTAAATCTATAAAATAAATGTTCAAATTCTGACCAAAGTGAAGGTTCCTATACTAGAACACCAGAAGCTAAAACTATTGAGTTGTTAGTTCTGAGATCAAGCATTGATCTTCATCGTATTAAAAGAAAATCTTAAATTGAGAGATCAAGCATTAATCCTTAAATTTAAAAGTGTCCACATTGGATATCGAGATCTATAGTCGTCAATATTAACGATACTTCAAACACAGGATCTAACCTCTGGGCGTCTAAATCACTGTGTCCTTGCCCTGACAAATGCATTCCGGCGGTTTCTTAAACAATTCTAACCAGAATGAGGTAGATCCTGTATAAAGGTTGAGTTCATGGAAATAAAAACCAGGAAAATGGATTTTTTACAAATTCTTAGAATAAAGGTGAAGGAAACTCGGAACAACTATTTACAATTCAATGCATTTTTATACATTAAACCAAAGTTTTCCACTGTAAGATATACTTAACATGAATAATCAAACATTTAAAAGGGGTTTCTTCTTTGTTTGAAAATAATCTATTTTAAATTTGCAGAGCTAGAGTCATTAATTTTCAAACAAATCTTTTTCATATTTTTAAGTTAAAGGGGTAAAATATTTATTATTCAAATAATGCGGAAACATTAAATCAGCTAGATACGTTTTTAAATTAATTCGACTCTGAAGTTTGAAGACCTTTCCCTATATTTTAGGTTTAAAGGGACTGTGTATTTAGTTTCTAGTGGTGCTTCTTTATAAAAAGTGGCATGTCTCAGATTCACAACGATATCCTTAAAATAAAGGTTCACCTGAAAGTAGTCAGAGTGTCCCTGTAAAAACGTTGTCTGGAATGCGAATAAGAAATGAGAAAAAAGTGTGAAAACAAATAATTAGTTCTCGCTGTCACATTAAAATATTTACAAAAACCAAGGTTTAGTTTATAAAGGGCCACATAAGCAAACAGATAAACAGACACACAAACAGATAGATGAGTAGATATAAGGTTGGACAAATAGACAAAGATTGCTTTTTTTAGATAAATTCTTACTAGAGCATGTTGTTAGATAACAGATAGACAGATATTAAATACAGATAACAGATAGTCACAGATGAAAGATAGATCGATTCAAATAACAGATAGTCACAGATAAAAGATGGACAGATACAAGTAACTGATAGTCACAGATAATATATTTACATATACAGATAACAAATAGTCACAGATAATATATTTACATATACAGATAACAGATAGTCACAGATAAAAGATGGACAGATACAAATAACAGATAGTCACAGATAATATATTTACATATACAGATAACAGATAGTCACAAAAAATAGATGGACAGATACAGATAACAGATGGTCGCAGATAATAGATGGTCAGATACAGATAACAGACAATCACAGATAATAGATGGACAGATACAGATGATAGATCGTCACAAGTAATAGAAAGACAGGTACAGATAGACAGATAGTCACAGATAAAAGATAGATAGATACAGATAGACAGATAGTCACAGATAATATATGGACTGATACAGATAACAGATAGTTACAGATAATAGATGGACAGATACAGATAGACAGATTAGACGATTCTTTAAACATATATATAACAGATAAACAGATAACATTATGACAGATATTAAATAACAGATTACAGATAAACAGTTAGCTAGTATATAGACATTTCACAGATGGATAGATTTCAAGTTTAAAATATGAGGTAATCAGATGAAAGCTTTGAAATTCAAACGTTGCACATTTTTTTTATCTTAGTCTGCAGAAGTTCTGCAGAAATGAGGAAAAGAAAACCTAATCTTAAGGTAGTCTCGATATTCTGAAAATGTTAGGGGTTTATTGATTTTAAATCATATATTTTCAAATTCATGAAATTTAATTAAAAAAACATATTGTCTGTCACTCTACTAATTGACAAATTTTCATTTCCTTTTTATTTATTTTTTATTTTTCAATTCCACTTTTTAAGTTTAAATATTTAAAAAATATATTTGAAATCCAGTTGGACCTTGAGAATATTCTTCTCATTCTTTACATGCTCAACCTGCTTCAACCTAAACATAAACATGGTCAAGGTCATGGTTGTGGTCATGGTTATCATTATGGTTGTAGACATGGTTGTGGTGATGGTCATTGTGATGGTTGTGGTCATGGTCATGGTCATGGTCATGTTTGTGTTTGTGGTCATGGTTGTGGTTGTGGTCATGGTTGTTGCCATGGTCATGGTCAATGAAGATTGGTCATGGGTATGGTCATGGTCATGATAATAGTCATGTCATGGTCATGTCATGAATACCTAACATCATTCTTGTTTATGTCCCAGGTTATAATAATGTTCGTGGTCATGGTCATGGTCATAGTTATGGTCATGATTACGGTTATGGTGATGGTTATTGTCATTGTCTCGGTCTTTGTCATGATCATGGTCGTATTCATAATCATGGTCATTGTCATGATCCTGAATACCTGATAACATCATGAATAGCAAGGATCTTTAGAGCAAAGTATTCTCTGTTACTGCGCTCTCGACATAAACAAACTCTAGCAAACGTTCCTGAAATATAAAAATCAAAATTAAAATGAAATCAAAATCTTTGATCATTAGGTAATTAGGTAATTGATATCAATAATTACAACAGAATTAATCAGACCACAGGAAATAAATCAATCCTTCGATACAATATAAGGTACGGATTACTGCTTGATCCAAGGATTAACGAAGCAAGTAATTTTGACCTCTGAAAAATTCTAATCATGCTTTTTTTCTACAAAATTTGATTCTAATATATTGGCTGAATAATTTTAGTGTCTAATTTGCCGATAATTTATGCCCTAGTGTCTGATTTTTGATAACTTATGCCCTAGTGTCTGATTTTTAATAGTTTATACCCTAGAGTCTGATTTTTGATAGTTTATGACCTAGTGTCTGATTTTTGATAGTTTATGCCCTAGTGTCTGATTTTTGATAGTTTATGACCTAGTGTCTGATTTTTGATAGTTTATGCCCTAGTGTCTAATTTGCCGTTAGTTTATGCCCTAGAGTCTGATTTTTGATAGTTTATGTCATAGTGTCTGATTTATGATAGCTTATGCCCTAGCGTATGATTTGCTGAAAGCTTATGCAACAGTGTCTAATTTACTGTTAGTTAATGCCCTTGTGCCTGATTTACTAATAGTTTATGCCATAGTGTCTGATTTACTGTTAGTTAATGCCCTTGTGTCTGATTTACTGATAGTTTATGCCCTAGTGTCTGATTTACTGATAGTTTATGCCATAGTGTCTGATTTACTGATAGCTTATGCCAGTATCTGATTTACTGATAGTTTATGCCCTTGTGTGTGATTTGCTGATAGCTTATGCCATAGTGTCTGATTTACTGATAGTTTATGCCCTAGTGTCTAATTTGCTGATAGTTTATGCCATAGTGTCTGATTTACTGATAGTTTATGCCTTAGTGTCTGATTTACTGATGGTTAATGCCTAGTGTCTGATTTACTGATAGTTTATGACTAGTCTTTGATTTACTGATATTTTATGCCCTAGTGTCTGATTTGCTGATAGTTTATGCCCTTGTGTCTGATTTACTGATAGTTTATGCCCCAGTGTCTGATTTACTGATGGCTTATGCCATAGTGTCTGATTTACTGTTAGTTAATGCCCTTGTGTCTGATTTACTGATGGCTTATGCCTGTCTCTGCCTGATGATTGACTACCAGCTAAATATTGTATATTATACTATCCATTAATTTAACAACCAGTATTTTCTATTCAATAAAATCCCACCTTATCTAGCTTTAACACTCAGAATAAAAACACTTGGCGTGCTGAGAGATGGAGATAGATACAGAGATAGATAGATATATATAACAGATAGATAGATTATAGGGAATAGATAGACAATAGATAAAATATATTAAATATATATATTGAAAGTAGATTTGAAAATAGATAATATATAATATATAGATAGATAGATAGAAAGAAGGAAACTAAATTCAATTAATAGACTTATTTTTTTTTCGCTAAAAGTGGAGTGCAAAGAACTCCATGCAATTCGAATCGCGTTACATATTTGAAGTGCAATGAGAATAGATTTTCAATTATTTTCTGTCGAAAATTAAAGTATTTTTTGGTGACATCTTGAAAATTACAATTCCTATCTTTTCTGCGGAAAAAATAACAAAAATTCCAGCTAGAAAGATAAGAATAGCTCTGTCATCCTTGACCAGAGAAAGTTTAAAGGTACAGCTGCAAATCGTACATGCCGCTCCACAACTGGAGATTCACTCGATTTTTTATTTCTATTTCTATTTCTATTTCTATTTCTATTTCTATTTCTATTTCTATTTCTATTTCTATATTGATTTTCTGATATTCTATTTAAAGTTTTGTTATTAATGAAAGAACAGACAGATTAAGCATCATAAATGTTTCGCTTGAATCGCCTATTTAAAGTTATTTGTCCTATTTAAAGTTATTTGTCCTATTTAAACTTATTTGTCCTATTTAAACTTATTTGTCCTATTTAAACTTATTTGTCCTATTTAAAAGTTCCCACCACTGAATGAAGTTTAACTGGAGGTAAATGTGAATTAACATAAATAGAATGGGAAAACAATGAAATCCCGGTGAGTTTTATTAAATTCTGCTTAAATGAATATAATATGCAAAGAGGCTGGGAGGCGTAGGCGTATTTACAGGGAACCTAGCCCCCCCCCCATCCTTACCCCTTCAGGGAGTGCAGAGGAGAGGGGTATCAACGTTATATTTTTTCTAAATCCATTTACTCAATAACCCCTCCCCCCTCCCTCTCCCCTCCTATCCCCAAATTATGTCCACCCACTTGAGGTTTAAATATGACAAGAGTCTGTTGCTAGTTTTTATTTTGTTGCATTGTGCCATATTAGCACTACAACACTTAAACAATATATAATCATATAAAGAGAATAGATATTTTTAGCAAGTCATCTAATCTTATTTCTTAACCCATTTTAGTAATCTTTACTCATATATCCCAGTAATCTTTACTCATATATCTTACTAATCTTTACTCATATATCTTAGTAATCTTTACTCATATATCTTACTAATCTTTACTCATATATCTTACTAATCTTTATTTATATATCTTAGTAACATTTACTCATATATCTTACTAATCTTTACTCATCTATCTCACTAATCTTTGCTTATACATCTTACTAACCTTTACTCATATATCTTAGTAATCTTTACTCTAGATCTTACTAATCTTTACTTATATATCTTATTAATCTTTACTCATATATCTTGCTAATCTTTACTCATATATCTTACTAATATTTACTCATATATCTTAATAATCTTTACTCATATATCTTAGTAATCTTTACTCATATATCTTACTAAAATTTACTCATATATCTTAGTAATCTTTACTCATATATCTTACTAATCTTTACTTATATATCTTATTAATCTTTACTCATATATCTTGCTAATCTTTACTCATATATCTTACTAATCTTTATTTATATATCTTATTAATCTTTACTCATATATCTTACTAATCTTTATTTATACATCTTATTAATCTTTACTTATATAGTTTACTATTCTTTATTCATTTTACTAATCCTTACTCATCTTACTAATCTTTACTCATTTATCCTAGTAATCTTTATCACGCTGTGTCTTCCAATCATCATTCTCTCTATCTTCCATCAAACACCTCTTTCCCCTCTACAACTTCCATCCTTCACCTCTTTCCCCTCTACATCTTCCATCCTTCATCTTCTTCCACTCTACATTCTTCCATCCTCCATCTTCTTTCCCTTCTAAATCTTCCATCCTTCATCTTCTTCCACTCTACATCTTCAATCCTCCATCTTCTTCCACTCTAAATCTTCCATCCTTCACCTCCTTCCCCTCTACATATTCCATCCTTCACCTCCTTCCCCTCTACATCTTCCATCCTTCACCTCCTTCCACTCTACATATTCCATCCTTCACCTCCTTCCCCTCTACATATTCCATCCTTCACCTCCTTCCCCTCTACATCTTCCATCCTTCACCTCCTTCCCCTCTACATATTTACTTATAGAGGAAAATTATTATACATTTAACATTTATCCTTAAAACTAGCATAACATTTTTGGAAGAATTATCATTTATTAGTGAAAAAAATGCCAAGTTTATAGAAAACTTTTCTTTTGTGAAAATACTTTAAACAATAAACATGTTTTCAGAAAGTAATTTCAAGTTCTATTCTTTTTCCTTCTTTTTTAACTTAATTTCTAGAACCTATGAAATTGAAATTTTTTGGGCAAAGTTGTTTCAGAAAAACATATTATAAAAGTTTTAAAGGTTAAAACAAAACTGAAAAAAGAACGAACAAGCTAAATGTTTTTAGAATGCTCAATTATTAGTTTAAAATCATAATTTTTTTTTTGCCTCTTAAGCAGTTAATTTGTATTTCTGATTATAATAGTAATCAAATATTGATTTCTTATCCAAATCTTCAAATTGTCAATTTTCCATCCATATTGACCTTTGAGAATTTACTGGTTGAAAAAAGATGTTAAAACCACAGATAAAATCAAGACTCGACAGCTAATATGTAAAAGAGTTTCTGCAGAAATTCATTTTGTTTCTATACTTTCTGAAAAATATTGTTTCAGACAAAAGTTAAATAATGTCTCATCTTCCTTTTTATTTTTGTCCAAAACTAGACAGAAACTTAGACAGTCGACGACAACGAACGCGTTATCTAAGACGTGTACAGACAGAGGTAACTATTACATTTATCTCAGACGTGTACATACAGAGGTAACTAATACAGTTATATAAGACGTGTACAGAGGTAACTAATACAGTTATCTAAGACGTATACAGAGGTAACTATTACACTTATCTAAGACGTGTACAGAGGTAACTATTACAGTTATCTTAGACGCGTACAGAAGTAACTATTACAGTTATCTAAGACGTGTACAGAGGTAAATATTTACAGTTAAGACATGTACAGATATACAAAGTGGAATAAACGTCGTCTTGGTTTTTTCTTAAAATTTTAATGCTGCTTAGAATTTTGTATGTTGTTACAGTGAACTCCAAATATTATATATATTGTATCATAATATTATATATAGTATATTTTAATATTATTTGTAAACTTCTGTCTGTCTTTTTTTACCGATTTTCAATTAAAGTTTTTATCTTTATATTAATATTTGGTTAGTCTATTTAGTATGGCGTGTCAGACGTCGAAACAGCTGGACCGGTCGGGCCCAAAATGGAAAAAATGAAGATGGGTAGCTAGAAAGATTAGAAACAGTGGTAACCAGAAAACCGTGGAAAATGAAGACGACAACGTTAAAGCAATTATTAGGGGTATTTAGTGTTAATAGTTTTACATATAAAATCACTTTTCAACTGAAATTAGTATGTTTAGACTGCACATTTGCTGTTTCTCGTGATCAATGGACTATCTGAAATCAGAACTGGAGTCAAAAAGTCGTCTTCCTATTTGAGTTTTCTGGATCTACCTGTATATGAAATAAAAATTAAGATGGTTAGATAGATGGATAGACGGTTGGCACGCTTACAGTAGATAATTAAATAGTGCTGTGTACAGGATTTTTTTTACATCAGACAAATAACATTCGACTCCTTTATATATATAGATATCTGTATAGATAGAATAAATTCATAGATTGATTGATTCTATAGATGTTAATATACAGGGTTATCCACAAAAATTAAGACTGTGAAGACGACCTGAAACTAAATATGACGATTCCAAGGTATGCACGAGCTTCTTCTGTCCTGAATGTAGTCTTTTAATGGCGTATTTAATGATTTAAAAAAGAAAAAAAACAAGTTTAAAGTCAGAGAGAATCATGAATATAAGGAAACAGACAGTACAAATTCCATAATCGTCTCTGAAGTCTCATCCTTTGTGGGTACCCCTGTATGTTACAGCGATAAGTTTACAAATTTAGGTGCAATATTTTTTTCTTCCAAAATAAAAAAACATTTTTTTGGGCAAATTTTCCTGTTTTTACAGCTCCATGTAAATTTACAATCTTTTCTTTAGAATTAAAATTTTCTTAAAAATAATTGTTTTCCTTAAAAAAAATTGTTGACGTATTTTCTTTAAAATCAATTTTACTTAGAAATAAAACTATCAACCAACAAACAGACTGCCGCAAAATATATATTCATAGATGATATTGATAGATAAAAATAGATGCTATTGATAGATAAAAATAGATGCAAGATTAGTAAATAGATTTGGAATATTAAATGTTTTTTTAACATAACTCCTTTTATTGATAATTGCTATTTAGAAGACCAAAAAGTTTTGAATTTTTAATATACTAGGCTTTTAGGGCGCTCCGCGCCCATCTTCTATTTAAATTGTGAACATGTTCTTTTTTGTTTACATTTTAAAACAAAGAAGAAATTTTTTTTTGCGGATTTAAAAAAATTCGCGGATTTTCAAGAATTTAATTTTTTGCTTACAAAATTAAAAACCTTTAAAACACATTTTTTTTAAATTTTTATCATTCATAAACCTTCCCTGTGGTCACGTGATGTCCCACAAAAAATTTGGGCCCGATCGGTTCAGCCGTTTTGACGTTTATTAGATACAAACAAACAAACAGACACCAAGACAAGCAAGCCAAATTTATAAATAGATAACTATAGAGATACACGTCGTAAAAAGTCGTACCATTAATATCCCATTTATTCGACCTTAGCTACTTCTGTATAGTGTGCAATGTGCAATGAACCAAAAATAATAATCAAATTGATATTACGCTTACACTGTCCCTTTAAATGCAAAATATTTGTTAAAGAAAACTCTCTCTATTTGAATACAATGTGTTGCTACGCAAACTACGTGAAGAAGGAAAGCCTAAAATCCTTCAAAATATTTAGATACAATGTCAGAATGAAATAGGAGAGAGAGGCATTCATAAGATCGCATCTACAACAATTTTAAGATAAAAGAATATAGTCACGTTTAAGGGGGAAGTGATTGACAGCCCCCCCTGGGGGGACACAAGGTTGACAACCCAAAACATCAGGGGGGAAAATTTCCTGAAAATTGAGATCTTCGGTTTGAAGATTTTTTTACATTTTCCAAAAGTTTTGGACCGACGAAATGGCAAAAAAAATTTAACTAAAAATGAATAAAATTTTTTAAGGAAAACTCATAAAGGATCCATCTGATGAGAACAATGAAAGCTTAAAAATAAGAAAAATAAGATTTAAGATTCAAATGAGAATATAAAATATTGTAAATTGTATAAAGGTTGTAGATAATGTTATTAATGATAAGCCCCTTTCTTTTATGTCTTTCTATGAATAGTAAACCTAAAGCAGAGGCGTATTCAGGGGGGGGGGGCTATGACGGCTAAGCCTCCCCCCTGGACCAGTAAAATCTATTGATTTCAGGAGGTTTTCTGGCCCCAACGGGTGCTGAGCCCCCCCTGGAAAGAGAAAAAAATGTAAGCTCCCCCTGGACAAATTCCTGAATACGCCCCTGACCTAAAGGAATTTAATACTCGCTACAAACTCTAATCTTTGCAACCTAATATCGTTAATATGATATTTCAAACAAAAAATTCTGCAAAATCAAATAGTTTAAAATTAAAGAGTATTCGTACACATTGCAAATGTACATAATCAGGTGTGAAAAAATTAGGATTTGTTGAAAGTGTTATTTTGTTTATTTCTAGCATTCAAGGGACACCACTGAGTAGTAGGAGGGAGTGGGGGGGGGGTTGATTTTCTAATAAATGTGACCAATCGTCACATGTGATTCGTGAAGTAAAGAAAATAAAAATAAAATGTAAAAAGGTTGCATGTTCTCTGTTTGATAGATGGATGGAAAGAAAAGAAGAAAAAATTAACGTTTCATGACAAGAAATCATGTATGAACGTTATATGCCATGTTAATAGTTAAAACTGAATATACGAATCCGGAATAAATGGTAATTTCCTAGAGAACGATTTTTGGACCCCCCTTCCCCCTCCAATCAATTTTGTACATGGATAACACATGGATATAATTGATCATGTGGCCGCAGCGCCCGGCCCCCTAGCCTGTCCTAGCCGCGGCGCTCGGCCCCTAACCTGTACTAGCCGCAACGCTCGGCCCCCCTAGCCTGTCCTAGCCGCAACGCTTGGCCCAGAATTGTCTTAATCTAACCTAACCTAAAATAATAAAAAAATAACATTTTTGCTGAAAAATGAAAAATAAGTGGTCATGCACAAAATTGATATGAGGGGGGTGGGTCCAAAAATCGTTCTCTAGGTCGGACCCAAAATATGCCTCATGTTCATTTTATGAAACTATTGTGTACTTTATCATTCTTAATCTCTTCATCGTGAATTTCAAAATGAACGTAAACGTTCTGTCTTTTAAGATTAAAAGGCTTGAACCTTCTCGATAAAGAGAACAGTTTCTGTCCAAAAACTACACTGCGAACCAAAATAACAGTGTTATAAATATAGTAGCTCTGTATTTGAATATTTGAACACTTTAAAATGCTTGCTCTGCTAGCTTGATTTATCCAGAAGATGTTTGCGTTAAAATAAACAAATTTTGTTTTTGTGAGTTTTGAGTAAACACGGGATACAAGTCGGTTGTATTATGTATTTTAAAAGGACTGCAAAAATTCCGAGTGACCTTAAGTTAAGGGTTGCAAATGTTTAATTGCAATAATACTGAAAATATTCTTTGAATATTTGATCAGAGATTTCAGTCATAGTTCATACCCTACCAACTAATGTAGATGTAACCAAAGCTGTAACCCTGCAAAAGTTTAGTCTCCGACATGCTGATGTCGAACATCAAATGTCCAGGAGTTTCTGATCTAACCTACACTATAATAATCAATTATATATTTATATATCATTCTATGCACTGTAACCGTTTTTCTTATTAAAAGAAAAACAAAGACGACATTCTTTTCACTTTATTCTGGTTTTCGCTGTCTATGGATTTATATGATGAAAGACTACTGCAATAAATATATCGTGCAGAAATCTGGTTGAATTAGGAACATGTTTAACAAATACCTACACGCACTCATAAACATTATGGTTAATGTTTGTTGCAAAACCATGATTTCAGAATAAGGTTGCATGATCCGAGCCGGCAAAAAATGTAATGTATATGATTTCAGTCGTACCGTCCAGTCGTAGACTAAATAGTCGACCCAGCATGTTATTTTTGTTTGTAATTTTTATAAGGATTTTAATTTTCTGAAAAGAAAAGAGGGGAGGGGGAATTCTAGTAACCCCCCCCCCTTCCCCCACCTCCTTTACTAGTTGAATCTAGAGAAAGTTGAAAAAATCAAAACATACTTTTTAATAGATTGTTAGGACTGGATCCAATTAAACTGGTCCAAACATATGCAGCAGATAAACATGATAAAATATAGATAGAATATTATCAACATTTATATATAGTTAGTATGTAATGTCTGTTTGTTTGTATGTCCGACTATAACCCAGAAACGTCTTGACCGATTTGCCTCAAATCTTAATTGGGTAACTCGGTAGTACCACGGGAATATTTTTTATAAATTTAAAAGATAGAATTACGTTTTTAGGCAAAGCTGGGTTCCTGAGATAAGAAATTATGTATGGAAGTATGGATAAGCATAAACATGAACCGTATACATTTGCATTAAAATCTGTTGACAAAGTATTGTAAACAAACGGGGGGTTTTCGATTTCTTTTTGGGAGATTTTGCTCTTTACGTAACATTTAGCCAAAATTAATCTAGTTTTTACAAACAAAATTCAAAATACAATTTTTCCAATCAATTTTCTGTAAGAATATCTTGGCACCACTCTGTGCTACGATCCAAAGCTAGGTTGGATCATACCTAGGTTTACCCAATGCTAGACTTACCAATGGCTAGGTTTACCCATAGCTAGGTTGACCCATAGCTAAGTTGACCCATAGCTAGGTTGACCCATAGCTAGATTGACCCATAGCTAGGTTATCCCATAGCTAGGTTGATCCATAGCTAGGTGTACCAATAGTTAGATTGAACCATAGCCAGGTTGACCCATAGCTAAGTTGACCCATAGCTAGGTTGACCCATAGCTAAATTGACCCATAGCTAGATTAGGTCAGGGAGCAGAACCATTTCACTAAATTAAATTCCACTTTTTGTAGTTAAAAGGGTTTAAAAGATTTAAACGACAGAAGAGTACAAATTTGAAGAGGAAGGAATTCTCCACGTGCAGTTACCAAGTGTATCCACCTCTCCACCCACCTAATAGAAGATATGCACAAAATGCATTTAAAGACCACATTTATCAGTCAAGGAACAGGAGACAACAGGGGAGGCTATTTTAGAATTCGGGAAAAAAAGGACAAAATTATTTTTGAGAATCATTAAAGTTTAGCCAAAAAGTGTTATTTAAAGTAGAAGTATTGAAGTATAGAAGTCTCTATATATTTTCTCTTATTTCTCATTTCATTCCCTAGTCTCTATATATTTTCTCTCTCATCCTAATCCCTCTTTTCTCATTGAGTTCCCCCCCCCCCCTACTTTCCTTCATTTCTATGTTAATGACAGCACTACTGTATCTCAGCTATAGCCCTGATATATCAGAAAACCATGCAGCTTAAAGGGAATACGTAAAAATATATTCAACACATTTTTCAAAATATTTTTCATTTTTTTAAAAAATTGTACTTTGTAAATGTAAAAAATTTATATTGTTAAAATATTAGGGAGCATTTAATGTAAAGAGAAAATATTTGTAACCTCCCCAAAGATCAGAAAGATCACCAAAGATTGCTGGGATTACATGTATGAATGTATATTGTATATATGGGAAAATGACTTGATACAAATATATAAAACAATTGATTGTGAACATGTTTTCTCTTTGTATACATTGTATAACAATAAAAAATGTTCGCGGATTTTGTATAACAAATTGGAATTGAGTCTTTGCTCCAAATTCTCACTTCCCAATCTCTAAATCTTTTTAACTCAATGTCGTAGACCTTGAATATTTCAAACTATGAATTCTGTTAGATCAAATAATCTAAATTTGAAATACCAAGTGTTTACACCATCAGGTTTACAAGATATAGGGATTAGAAAATTTGAGTTTATGACAAAGACTCAATTCCTTTGGGGATTTTCACAATTTAATGAAAAACAAATTTTGCTATAGGTTAATTTTTGAATATCCATAAGCCTTCCCTGGGGTCCTGTGAAACCCCACACAAAATTAGGGTCCGATCAGTTTAGCCTTTTTTACGTTTATTGGAAACAAACAAACAGACAGACACCCATACAGACAAGCAAAGTATAAAGATAAGAAACAGAACCAATCAGCAGTAGGGGTTTAAATTCAAACTTGAGATTTGGAGATTGCTACGTCAAAAATAATAAATACAATTGTAATTAATTTTAATTAATATTAAGTTACCAACAATTTAGACTTCCAAGAATCTATTTTTACCGCATTTTCAAAGATAATGTTTGTATAAGAATTTCTTTACATTTAAGACTTTCTTTTGAGACACCCTTTATGATCATGATTGTCTTCATGCGACTTTTCATTATTTTGAGACACACTTTATAGTTATAAAACTCTGCCTTCTTGATTATATTTGGCTGGAAAGAATAAAAATGTATTATTCTATTTTTTAGTTCTTCTTTTATTATTCGACTAGGATAGGAGGGGGGGGGGGATTTATTATTTACTCAACCTCTTTTTCAGATTGAGTTCATCAGTGTTTAGTATACAGTGATAACCAGACAACATTGGAATGGGAAGACGACATTATAGTAATACTTCAGGTGTATTTGATGTTGTAACGAAGCAAATAGTTTTACTAGATATTTAAAAATCATTAATTTAGTGAAATGGATCTGCTTACACTATACAATTGCTGTGTCTCATGCTGGTTGGACTTTTTAATGTTAAACTTGATCCTAAAAGTCTTCTAAAAGTTTTCTGGTTGTCAGTAAACTTTATACAATGGGTAAGCATTCAAATTTGAGATATTTTCTTAGTTTTTCTAATCTTTCCTTAAAGAAACATTTCACTAAAATTTGGAACCAAGTCCTTTAAATCCGATTTTATTGAAGTGGACTGTAACTTGAATTATCTTGCTTCATATACGTATATTTTATGTATTTACATGCACTGTACATACACCTTCATATTTGTATCCTTACATCTTTTGTTGCTTGACTACAGCAACCCCCCCCCCCCCCC